>NC_069510.1:95641492-95651492 GCF_027579735.1 Bombina bombina
CACCATCCTACTATTTTTCTACTAATAATAGGGCTTCCCTGATAAATAGTATTTATAGTAAAAAAACAAATGTCAAATTAATGTCATTTAAACAGTTTATCCATAACAAGTAGAATCACTAATGAATCCATTGGCACTAACAATGTTATCTTGCATGTTCACTGTCTTTGCAGGCCTATTATTGATCACATCCTACTGAAGCACCTATTGATAAAATCCTCACGACAGTGGCGGCTAGGCTTAAAAAAAAAATATATATATTACGTGGATAGCGACACGTCTCCTACAGAAAATACAAAATGGGAGATCTTAACAGTTCTGTGGATTTTTACCCAAAAAACCAGAGGAGAGAGCAGAACCATGCTGGTGGTTTCGGATGCACGTTACAGGAGCTGCGTTCCCTGATGGAGCTACGCGGAGCAGAGGCCATACAAAAAATCCAGGATAGTTATGGCGATGTCCATGGCCTCTGCAGGAGACTCAAGACTTCTCCCAATGAAGGTAATTACTGATGATATGGAGATATATGTGTAGTGTTAATTCTAGCAGTAAACATGAAACATCCCCATGTCCAGGGTAATAGCATTTGAAAACAAATGATTGGTTTTTGTTGTTGCTTTTATTAAAGGGACACTGTACACTAGATTTTTCTTTGCATAAATGTTTTGTAGATGATCCATTAATATAGCCAATCTGAGGGGTGTATTTGTAAAAAATTATAGTTTTGCTTATTTTTAAATAACATTGTGCTGATTTTCAGACTCCTAACCAAGCCCCCAAGTATCAGATGTATACTGATGTCTACAGATTCTTGCTTGCTCCTGTTTGTGTAACGGGTCTTTTCATATGCAGGGGAGAGTCTGCTCTTCCTCATTTCTCAGCCCCTTTCAGTAGGTGTCCCAGCCTAAGCTCATCAACAGTGCTAAATTGTGAGCTTCTAAGTAAATTCATAAAAGGTTTTATACTGGATTGTTATATCATATTCTTCTTTATAGTACTGTTTATTACATGCAGTTATATGAAAATTGGTGTATACTGCCCCTTTAAAGGGGCACCAAACGCTATTCATGAATCAGATAGAGCATACATTTTTAATCAACTTTCCAAATTACTTCTATTTATTCTGTTATCAATTTTGCTTCATTATCTTGGTTTCCTTTGTTAAAGGAGCAGATATGCACTACTGGGAGCTAGCTGCATTGCTGCTCCTGAGCCTACCTAGGTATGCTTTTCAACAAAGGATGCCAAAATAAAAAAAGCAAATTAGATAATATAAGGAAATTGCAAACTTGTTTAAATTGCATGTTGTTTCTGAATTTTTACTTTTTTTTCCGTTTGATGTGATCACAGTTGGGGACACTTTGCAACAGAGCAGTCAATTAAGCAGATTACACGAGTAATTCCTAGAGATGGTTCATGTAGCTCCGCCCCTTAAATGGACACTGAACCCAAATTTTTCTTTCATGATTCTGATAGAGCATGCAATTTTAAGCAACATTCTAATTTACTCCTATTATCAATTTTCTTCGTTCTCTTGCTATCTTTATTTGAAAAAGAAGGCATCTAGGCTTTTTTTTTTTGGTTCAGTACTCTGGACAACACTTTTTTATTGGTGGATGAATTTATCCACCAATCAGCAAGAACAACCAAGGTTGTTCACCAAAAATCTAAACTTACATTCTTCCATTTCAAATAAAGATACCAAGAGAACGAAGACAATTTGATAATAGGAATAAATGAGAAAGTTGCTTAAAATCTCATGCTCTATCTGAATCATGAAAGAAAAAAAATTGGGTTCAGTGTCCCTTTAAGACCGCTGCTCCTTAACTCGTCCGCCACCTCTGAGGTAGCGGACAGCAATCATCCCAATTGGATACGATCGGGATGACTGACACCCCCTGTTATGGCCGATTGGCTGCGAATGTGCGGGGGGGCGGTACTGCACAAGCAATTCATGAGAAATGCTTGTGCAATGATAAATGCCGACAGTACATGCTGACGTCATTTATCGATGTGCTGCAGACATGATTCGCTACAGCAGATCATGTCCGCCTGCACAATGATAAATCGCCCCCCTTATGTCAGATTCCTACGGTCAGATATATATGTCAAGCCCACACACCAGGGCAAACTTTTACAATGTGTGAAGAATTATGGGAAACGTATGCCCACTGGTAAGAAAGACATAAACAGAATGGGCTAGATTACGAGTGGCGCAGTAAAATGCATTTTCGCTATCACAAAAACTTTGCTAGAGTTAAGTTTTTTGCGCTAGTCGGGTTGCGCTCATATTTGAAGTTAAAATTTTTTTTTTTGTGCAACCTAAATAATGCAAAACTTCTGAGATTATCGTGTGCGCTTGCATGTTTTCCCCCATAGAAATCAATGAAGAAAAAAAGGGGAAAAAAACATTACTATCACACAATCATATTTTCGCATTCCCCATGGAAGTCAATGACGAAAAAATAATTGTTGGAAAAAAAAACTAACACCCATCGCGCAAACATCGCATATTCGCCTTAGCAAAAATATTTACAGTAAATAGTTAAAGTTTTTATTAAATATGAATATTGCATAAATATTTTTTATCTTGTTTTCATCTACTTAAAGGGATACGAAACCCAATTTCTTATTTCATGATTCAGATAGAGCATGCAATTTTAAGCAACTTTCTAATTTACTCCTATTATCAATTTTTCTTTGTCCTCATGTTATCTTTATTTGAAAAGCAGGAATGAAAGCTTAGGAACCGGCCCATTTTTGGTTTAGAAGCCTGGATAGCGCTTGCTTATTGGTGACTACATTTATCCACCATTCAGCAAACACTACCCAGGTGCTGAACCTAAAATAAGCTGGCTCCTAAGCTTTTATTCCTGATAATAGGAGTAAATTAGAAAGTTGCTTAAAATTGCCTGCTCTGAATCATAAAAGAAAAAAATTGGGTTTAGTGTCCCTTTAATGGCAAAGGGCTCTAATGCACTTATATATATATATATGTCTATATGTGTGTACATATATATTTATATGTTTAAACGTGTGTATATATGTCTGTAAATACATATATACACAGATAAATACATTAATACATATATACTGTATATATATATATATATATATATATATATATATATATATATATATATATATATATACAGGTAGCCCTCAGTTTACGCCGGGGTTAGGTTCCAGAAGGAATGGTTGTAAATCGAAACCGTTGTAAATTGAAACCCAGTTTATAATGTAAGTCAATGGGAAGTGAGGGAGTTAGGTTCCAGGCCCCTCTCAAAACTGGCATAAGTAACACCTAATACATTATTTTTAAAGCTTTGAAATGAAGACTTTAAATGCTAAACAGCATTATAAACCTAATAAAATAATCACACAACACAGAATATATAATTAAACTAAGTTAAATGAACAAAAACATTTGCTAAACAGCATTATAAACCTAATACAATAATTACACAACACAGACTTTACTTGCATTTTTCTGCAAACAGTTCTTTCTATGCATTCCAATCTGGACTGATTTATAGACAGGAAGATCTTGTTCCTTTGCAAGCAGCTCGATAGCTCAGGTCTGGTTAAACTGATTAATTTCAGCTTGCTTGGCTTGCATATCTTTGCTGCAACAAAAGCGGACAGCTCCACCTACTGGCTATTGTAATCAATGCACTGCTTCTCAATGCTTTTCAATAGCAGTCACATGACTGAAAAAAAAGGTTGTTATTCTGAAACGGTGTAAATTGAACCGTTGTAAACCGAGGGCCACATGTATATATATATATATATACATACGTATTTTACATTTTTAAGCATGTATATGTATGTGTCTCTATGTTTTTTCTAACACCTGAGACCTCATATCTTTGATCCCTTATAACTTTTTGTGCAATATTTTTATCAAATAATTTTTATTAGACAGTGTTAATATGAGTGTAACTAGACTTTGTAATGTATTCTTGAAGTGCTTTGTGCAACTTTTTTGTTTCGGAAAACAGTTAACCACAGCTCTGAGATTGCCATTAGCGCAACTGAAAGGGGTGCAAACGATCGCAATAACGCTAGCGCAATTGTTTGCGTCTCACTTGTAATTTAGCCTAAAATGTATGCTTAGATGATAAATTAATTTATGGTGAGAATTAGGGCTGCACGATTAATCGCATATGCGATTTAAAACCGAGATTAATCGCCGCAATTTTAAAACCGCGAGAGTTCGCGATTTTTTGCTAAATAAAAAAATCCCCAGAAGTGGCTGTACTTCACCTAGTTGTACTGAACTGCTACACCCCTGTTCATACTGACCTAACTAGCTAACTGATTTATATTAATCTACAGTTACACCAACCTGCTGCATCTCATGTCATTCTGCTGCTGCACAAATAACAATAGATGTACAGCAGCTTAATGTACCCGTATAAGGGGATACAGCAGCTTGATGTACCTGTATAAGGGGATGCAGCAGCTTGATGTACCTGTATAAGGGGATGCAGCAGCTTGATGTACCTGTATAAGGGGATACAGCAGCTTGATGTACCTGTATAAGGGGATACAGCAGCTTGATGTACCTGCATAAGGGGATACAGCAGCTTGATGTACCTGTATAAGGGGATGCAGCAGCTTGATGTACCTGTATAAGGGGATACAGCAGCTTGATGTACCTGTATAAGGGGATGCAGCAGCTTGATGTACCTGTATAAGGGGATACAGCAGCTCGATGTACCTGTATAAGGGGATGCAGCAGCTGGTGCATCCCCTTATATGTTGTGCAGGGAGGGGAGGTAGGGATGCCAAGGAGGAAAGGGAAGAGGAGGAGCGTGGGAAGCCAGCGAGCAGTGTCAATACAATAGGCTTCTTGTGTGTGGATGTGTGCGCCAGCTGAGAGGTTGCAGACACCAAGGAAAGGCTCGGTCAGGGAAACCAGGATAAATAGGCGCATTGCACATGTGCGAAAAACGGTTACGAGTAACTTAGAACAATTACACAGGATATTAATGATGTCACGGATGATGAAAAAGGGGCGGGGCTACACTGACATTTTAACACGGCAGCAGGGGGAAAAGTAAGTGATTTAACTTAAAAACGGTTTATCGTTAAAAACTGGCACATATTTGGAAAAAACGATCTAGGGCAACTTTATAGAAATATGTTAAAACTATTTTTATGTTGACTGTCCCTTTAAGGCATGTTCTAAACAGCCACTGTTGTCTGTATACATATACATCTTTAGACATGTACTATATATGTACGTATCTCTATGTTAAATTCCTTTGGCGGCTTTTTTTTCCTAACACCTGAGACCCCCTATCTTTGAGCCCTTATAATCACAAATGCATACACGTACCATGTCACAGCCATCAGCCAATCACAAATGCATATATGTAGCATGTGACAGCCATCAGCCAATCACAAATGCATATATGCATATTCTGTGAATTCTTGCACATGCTCAGTAGGAGCTGGTGACTCAAAAAGTGTAAATATAAAAAGACTGCACATTTTTTTAATGAAGTAAATTGGAAAGTTGCTTAAAATTGCTGCTCCATTTAAATAATGAAAGTTTAATTTTGACTTGAGAGGCCGAAGTTTAAAAGAGCCAATATATAAGTACATTTATTTAAAGAGACATGAAACTTACATTTCTCCTGTTAAGTGTGGTCAGTCCACGGGTCATCATTACTTCTGGGATATTATCTCCTCCCCTACAGGAAGTGCAAGAGGATTCACCCAGCAGAGCTGCTATATAGCTCCTCCCCTCTACGTCACCTCCAGTCATTCTCTTGCACCCAACGAATAGATAGGATGTGTGAGAGGACTGTGGTGATTTTAATTAGTTTATTACCTTCAATCAAAAGTTTGTTATTTTATAATAGCACCGGAGTGTGTTATTCATTCTCTGGTAGAATTTGAAGAAGAATATACCTGAGTTTTTGCTATGATTTTAGCCGGAGTAGTTAAGATCATATTGCTGTTTCTCGGCCATCTGAGGAGAGGTAAACTTCAGATCAGGGGACAGCGGGCAGATTAATCTGCAAAGAGGTATGTAGCAGTTTATTATTTTCTGACATGGAATTGATGAGAAAATCCTGCCATACCGTTATAATGTAAACTCAGCCTTAAACACAGTAGATGTATCTGGTATCAGGCTGTCATGTATGTATATTTTATACTTCAGTATTCTGGGGAATGGTACTTCACTGGATTTATACTGTATGCATAGACTTAACCTAATTTGCAGGGACTTGCAATAGGTTTTTAAATAACAATTAATTTATTGAGGTTAAACGTTTTTTTGCTGGCATGTAAAATCGTTTATTTCTCTGAGGTACTGGGTGAAAAAATGTTTTGGGCACTGTTTTTTCCACTTGGCAATAGTTTTGTTTAAATTTAAACAGTTTACTGATCTCTCTCACTGTTATGTGTGAGGGGGAGGGGCCATTTTTGGCGCTTTTACTACGCATCAAAAAACTCAGTCAGAGGTTCATTTTCTTCCTGCATGATCCGGTTCATCTCTACAGGGATCTTCAAAGCTTGTTTTGAGGGAGGTAATCATTCACAGCAGAGCTGTGAAGATTGTAGTTGACTGTGATAAAAAACGTTTATTTGTGTATTTTTTCTGCTGTCAGGGTTAGTTATCCTTTGCTAATGGGAACAATCCTTTGCTAAAATTGTATATTTCTTACAAAGATTTGATGCTATAATTTATTTATTTCAACTGTCATAATTTTTTCTGTGCTTCTTATAGGCACAGTTCGTTTTCATATTATTGTAAATTACTTGAAAAGCATTTCCAAGTTGCTAGTTAATTGCTAATGTGTTAAACATGTCTGATTCAGAGGAAGATACATGTGCTATATGTGCTAATGCCAAAGTGGAGCCCAATAGAAATTTATGTACTAACTGTATTGATGCTACTTTAAATAAAAGTCAATCTGTACAAATTGAACATATTTCACCAAACAACGAGGGGAGAGTTATGCCGACTAACTCGCCTCACGTGTCAGTACCTGCATCTCCCGCTCGGGAGGTGCGTGATATTGTAGCGCCGAGTACATCTGGGCGGCCATTACAAATCACATTACAGGATATGGCTACTGTTATGACTGAAGTTTTGGCTAAATTACCAGAACTGAGAGGTAAGCGTGATCACTCTGGGGTGAGAACAGAGTGCGCTGATAATATTAGGGCCATGTCAGACACTGCGTCACAGGTGGCAGAACATGAGGACGGAGAACTTCATTCTGTGGGTGACGGTTCTGATCCAAATAGACTGGATTCAGATATTTCAAATTTTAAATTTAAGCTGGAAAACCTCTGTGTATTACTAGGGGAGGTATTAGCGGCTCTGAATGATTGTAACACAGTTGCAATACCAGAGAAAATGTGTAGGTTGGATAGATATTTTGCGGTACCGGCGAGTACTGATGTTTTTCCTATACCTAAGAGACTTACTGAAATTGTTACTAAGGAGTGGGATAGACCCGGTGTGCCGTTCTCACCCCCTCCGATATTTAGAAAAATGTTTCCAATAGACGCCACCACACGGGACTTATGGCAAACGGTCCCTAAGGTGGAGGGAGCAGTTTCTACTTTAGCTAAGCGTACCACTATCCCGGTGGAGGATAGCTGTGCTTTTTCAGATCCAATGGATAAAAAATTAGAGGGTTACCTTAAGAAAATGTTTGTTCAACAAGGTTTTATATTGCAACCTCTTGCATGTATTGCGCCTGTCACGGCTGCAGCAGCATTTTGGTTTGAGTCTCTGGAAGAGACACTTGAATCATCTACACTAGATGAGATTACACACAAACTTAAAGCCCTTAAGTTAGCTAACTCATTTATTTCAGATGCCGTAGTACATTTAACTAAACTTACGGCTAAGAATTCCGGATTCGCCATTCAGGCACGCAGAGCACTGTGGCTAAAATCCTGGTCAGCTGATGTTACTTCTAAATCTAAGTTGCTTAATATACCTTTCAAAGGGCAGACCTTATTCGGGCCCGGGTTGAAAGAGATTATCGCTGACATTACAGGAGGTAAAGGCCATGCCCTGCCTCAGGACAAAGCCAAAGCTAAGGCTAGACAGTCTAATTTTCGTTCCTTTCGTAATTTCAAAGCAGGAGCAGCATCAACTTCCTCTGCACCAAAACAGGAAGGAGCTGTTGCTCGCTACAGACAAGGCTGGAAACCTAACCAGTCCTGGAACAAGGGCAAGCAGGCCAGGAAACCTGCTGCTGCCCCTAAGACAGCATGAATCGAGGGCCCCCGATCCGGGACCGGATCTAGTGGGGGCAGACTTTCTCTCTTCGCCCAGGCTTGGGCAAGAGATGTTCAGGATCCCTGGGCGTTAGAGATCATATCTCAGGGATACCTTCTGGACTTCAAATCCTCTCCCCCAAGAGGGAGATTTCATCTGTCAAGGTTGTCAGCAAACCAAACAAAGAAGGAAGCGTTTCTACGCTGCGTACAAGATCTTTTATTAATGGGAGTGATCCATCCAGTTCCACGGTCGGAACAAGGACAAGGGTTTTACTCAAATCTGTTTGTAGTTCCCAAGAAAGAGGGAACTTTCAGGCCAATCTTGGATTTAAAGATCCTAAACAAATTCCTAAGAGTTCCATCGATCAAGGTTTGCCTTTCTAGACAGGCATTACCAGTTTGTAGCTCTTCCATTCGGATTGGCTACGGCTCCAAGAATCTTCACAAAGGTTCTGGGTACTCTTCTGGCGGTACTAAGACCGCAAGGAATTTCGGTAGCTCCGTACCTAGACGACATTCTGATACAAGCTTCAAGCTTTCAAACTGCCAAGTCTCATACAGAGTTAGTACTGGCATTTCTAAGGTCGCATGGATGGAAGGTGAACGAAAAGAAGAGTTCTCTCTTTCCACTCACAAGAGTTCCCTTCTTGGGGACTCTGATAGATTCTGTAGAAATGAAGATTTACCTGACAGAAGACAGGTTAACAAAGCTTCAAAATGCATGCCGTGTCCTTCATTCCATTCAACACCCGTCAGTAGCTCAATGCATGGAGGTGATCGGATTAATGGTAGCGGCAATGGACATAGTCCCCTTTGCACGCCTACATCTCAGACCGCTGCAATTGTGCATGCTAAGTCAGTGGAATGGGGATTACTCAGATTTGTCCCCCACTCTGAATATGAATCAAGAGACCAGAAATTCTCTTCTATGGTGGCTTTATCGGCCACATCTGTCCAGGGGGATGCCATTCAGCAGGCCAGACTGGACAATTGTAACAACAGACGCCAGCCTACTAGGTTGGGGCGCTGTCTGGAATTCTCTGAAGGCTCAGGGACTATGGAATCAGGAGGAGAGTCTCCTTCCAATAAACATTCTGGAATTGAGAGCAGTTCTCAATGCCCTTCTGGCTTGGCCCCAGTTAACCACTCGGGGGTTCATCAGGTTTCAGTCGGACAATATCACGACTGTAGCTTACATCAACCATCAGGGAGGGACAAGAAGCTCCCTAGCAATGATGGAAGTATCAAAGATAATTCGCTGGGCAGAGTCTCACTCTTGCCACCTGTCTGCAATCCACATCCCGGGAGTGGAGAACTGGGAGGCGGATTTCTTAAGTCGTCAGACTTTTCATCCGGGGGAGTGGGAACTTCATCCGGATGTCTTTGCCCAAATACTTCGACGTTGGGGCAAACCAGAGATAGATCTCATGGCGTCTCGTCAGAACGCCAAGCTTCCTCGCTACGGGTCCAGATCCAGGGATCCGGGAGCGGTTCTGATAGATGCTCTGACAGCACCTTGGACCTTCAAGATGGCTTATGTGTTTCCACCCTTCCCGATGCTGCCTCGATTGATTGCCAGAATCAAACAGGAGAGAGCATCAGTGATTCTAATAGCACCTGCATGGCCACGCAGGACTTGGTATGCAGATCTAGTGGACATGTCATCCTGTCCGCCTTGGTCTCTACCTCTGAAACAGGACCTTCTGATCCAGGGTCCATTCAAACATCAAAATCTAACTTC
>NC_069510.1:95656492-95916492 GCF_027579735.1 Bombina bombina
GCATTATTTAATTTAAATGGGAAATAGGTCTCAAAAAGCAAATTTTTCCTCTTTTACACCTAGTTGAGCTGGGTGCAATTTTTTTTCAATGTACTGACGGTCTTCAATAGGGTATTTAATGATTTTTGTTTTCATTGAAAACCTGGTATGTTATCGCTTAACGGCTATTTAAACTTTCCATGGGATGTAAAAATATCGGTCCGGCTGCTGATATTGAGGTATAACTCACCATCAGAAGCAGTCGATAAATGAAATTGCTTTTGACACCGTATATATCGGTTTGCAACCTTGTGCAATCCTAATTACCACTCAGTGGAAATGAGTCAGAATTATCCTATCACGGCATAAATTACCAAGGCCTAGTTTCCATTGAGGTGGTAAATTGTGGTAAATTATCTCTATTAACGTCTTTGGAGAATATTTATGTTACCACCAGGTTCCAAACTTTAACACCTCAATGGAAACTAGGCGAAAGTCAGACAACAGCCCAGATGTATACAAGACTTTACATTTAATGAGGAAAAAAAGCGAAAAAGATATGTTAGACACTTGAATTAACTTTTTAACGCCGTTCTGCCGTTCTATTCCATCATAATTACACTGGGCTTTAGTGCCGTTATGACAGAATAGAATGTCATAACGGTTTGTACCTCCTGTGCCCCCTCTGTTGTTTTCTCCGTTATGGATCCGGCTGGGGGACGTGCCTAGCACCTTCGGCACTCCCCCAGGATCCAATCAGCATGGAGGGGGTGTATCGATTGTCCCCTGTAACACTGTAACAGCCAATGAGTGGGATCATTGGCTGTTACAAGTGTATCCACTTCCTCTCTTCCCTCACTGCGATCTGAGGGAGAGAGGAAGACAGTTTAGCGGTGGTTTGTGTTGTTAGAAAGATAGAGAGGCAGAAAAAATATAAATACAAAAAATATATATATTTTTTTACTGCTGATCACAGAGCTGATACTGTGATCAGCCTAATATAACTTTGGTTAGGCTGTTAGGGCTTTGATCAGTGCTGATCAAAAGCATTGGGGGTTTATTTGTGGGGGTTACAAATATATATTATATTTTTTTGCTGCTGATCACTGAGCTGCCACTGTGATCAGCCTAATATCGCTGTGATCAGCCTGTTAGGGCTTTGATCAGTGCCATAGGGGGATATTTATCAAAGGTCTGGTGGACCTGATCCGACAGTGGGGATCAGGCCCGCCAGACCTCGCTGAATGCAGAGAGCAATACACTCTCTGTATTCAGCATTGCATCAGCAGCTCTTGTGAGCTGCTGGTGCAATGCCGCCCCCTGCAGATTCGCGGCCGCCAGCAGGGAGGTGTCAATCAATCCGACCGTACTCGATCGGGTTGAATTGCGGCGATGTGTGTCCGCCTGCTCTGAGCAGGCGGATAGTGTTATGGAGCAGCGGTCTTTATCATTCAGAGCTTGATAAATGGTCCCCCAAAAGTTTATGGGGATCTTTAGTTACTGTTAACCCCTTCCCTGCTGTTCCCAATCACCGCCCTTCCCAGTGCTTTTCTAATTTTTTTTTAGCTTATATAAAAAAAAAATCTGAGGGAATAGGGTGGGTGGGAATAGGTGGGTGGTAATTGGTGTGGTTTAGTGGGATTTTGGTGGTGGTGAAGTGGTAATTGGTAGAGAAAAAAATCCTTTATGGCACGCTATTCAGCAGAAGAGGCTTATGCCATTCTTGCCGAAGATTCAGGGAGTGAAACCCTCTCTGCTCTGTCTGACAGCGCAACCCTTACGGCATCAGATATAGAGCCCCTGAGTGATTCATTTAATGCTGGTGCTCCCTGCCCACCACCTAAAAGGAGGCGTCACACAAATGACCAAAATTGGCTACCCCCAAATTTAACTGCCCCAGAAATGCCCAGATTTACAGAGACTCCTGGCATCACAACTGATCCAGTATGTGAGCCAATAAACTATCTCTCCCTGATTCTGACGGATACCATGTTTGAGCATATAGTTGCTCAAACAAATTTATATGCCAGCCATTATCTGTCTGACACTGACATACCTGAGATTAAAAAGTTTTGGGTCCCGACATTAGTAATGGGGACTGTGAAGAAACCCAGCATACGTTCATACTGGAGCCAGAACCCCATCCTGCCTACCCGCTTTTTCTAGGGATTATGAAGAGGGACAGATTTGAACAGTTGCTTCGGTTTCCATTTAAATGATAGTTCCCCCCCAGAAATGACCCCCTGCATGACAGGTTATATAAACTAAGGCCCCTGATAAGCCACCTGTCCCAAAAATGTAAGAAGTTTACATCCCTGGCCAGGACATTTGCATAGATGAGTCCCTCATGAAATTTAAGGGGAAGATTGCTTTTCAAGCAATATATACCATCCAAGAGGTCCCGCTATGGGGTAAAATTTTATAAACTCTGTGAATGCAGTACTGGGTATACCTGGGCATTTTGCATCTACCAGGGTAAAGATAGCCACTTGGATCCACCTGGCTGCCCAGATTCAGTTGGCACAAGTGGTAAAATTGTGGGGGATCTCCTACTACCCCTGCTAAATAAAGGGTACCATTTGTAGCTAGATAATTTTTACACCAGCACAGAGCTATTAACATTTTTATTTTGAAACCGTGATTTGTGGCATAAAAAGAAAAAAATCGCACAGGTTTCCCCCAGAAGCTGACGTATGGAAAAAAAAGTAGGGGCACAATGTCAGCTTTACGCCACAATGAGCTACTGGCCCTTCGGTACACTGATAACAAAGATGTGTACATGCTCTCCACAATGCATGATAAAGCTACAGTGCCAGTGTCTGTGAAGGGAAGATCTGCACAGATCCTAAAGCCAAAGTGCATTGTGGAGTACAACAAAAACATGGGGGTGGGGGGGGGGTAGCTTTAGCTGAACGGTGCCTGCAGCCATATCTAATTCAAAGAAAAACAAGAACTTGGTACAAAAAAGTAGCTTTTTATATTATGCAGATCGCAGTGTATAATGCGTATGTGCTCTACAAAAAATTAGGCACAGGGAAACCTTATACTTTTTTGGAATTTTTGTTAAATGTAACATCTGATATTTTGTTTAACCAGACCCCTAATCCTCCCACTGTTCAATCTGAAAATGTTGAGCGACTCTGTGGCAGGCATTTTCCCACTAGGATCCCCCCCCACTGCCTGCAAAAGAAAACCCCAGAAAAGATGCAGAGTCTGCTTTAAAAAAAAGAGTGAGGAAGGATTCTAGTTACCATTGCCCTGATTGCCCCTCTCTACCTGGCCTCTGTATCACTAATTGCTTTTGAATATATCACACAGAGTTAAACTTTTAATTTGAAAGCAACCTGTATGTGTTCCTAATTTATTTTATTTTAGTATTCTGTATTCCTAACTTTATAAATCCCCTGAACTTGTCCTGCCCCTTTATATGTTAAGCCCATCTACTCTAAGGCCATGATAAGTTATACAAAACAACTAAAATACTCCTTTTAGAACATCCGGAGTTATCCACTTGCAAATGGTATGTCATGAGGGGGGTCATTTTCATTCCTGGGCTGCCATACTGTCTCAAATGCAACATAGGTCCAGAAAATCAACATGCCAAATTTCCATGTAAATGGGTAGATCCTTTATTGGGCCCTGTAACTTCCTGAAACCCCATAAAACCTGTGCATGGGGGGTATTGTTGTACTCATGGAACATCACTGAACACAAATATGGGTGTATTATAGCAGTAAAACATATAAGGATGATGATCCAAATAGAAAAAAGGCAGTGTTTGTGTGAAAAAAGCAAATAAAAATATATGACCACTAAATTTGACCAGGTGTTGTGACTAAGTGGCTACAAAAAAGACTAAACATAGTCCTTTTTGAATACCCTGGGTAGTCTACTTTTGTAAATGGTATGCCATGATGGGGTAATTTTCATTCCTGGGCTGATATAATGTCTCAAAGAGGACATAGGTCCAGAAAATCAAGGTGCCAAATTTCCACGCATTAAGACTAAAATGGGCAGACCCCATATTTGGCCCTGTAACTTCTGTAAACCCCATAAAAGCTGTACAAGGGGGGTACTGTTGTACTCGTAGGACATTGCAAAACACAAATATGTGTGTTTTATAGCAGCAAAACATATAAGGACGATGACAGAAACAGCCAAAGTGGAGTGTTTGTGTAAAAACTCATACAAAAAAAAATGACCACATTTGGCCAGGTGATGTGACTAAGGGGCTTCACAAAAAGACGTGACATGGCCCTTTTGGAATACCCTGCAAATGGTATGCCATGATGGGGTAATTTCATTCCTGGGCTGCTATAATGTATGAAAGGCGACTTACGCCCAGAAAATGAATGCGCCAGATTTCTATGTAAATGGGTAGGCCCTATGTTGGGGCTTGTAAATTCCAGAAATCTCAGAAAGCCTGTACATGGGGGGTATAATTATACTCGTGGGACATCGCTGAACACAAGTATGAGTGTTTTAATGCAGTAATATATATCAGGATGATGATATTCACAATAAAATAGTTTGGCAGACCTAAAATTTCTTAATTTCTCACACTTACTTAGAATTTTTTCATATAAAATTATAGTTGAGAAATAAATATTTGATGCCAAAATAAAGCCCTATCTGTCCTCTAAAAAAACAATATATAGTGTGGGTGCACTTAATTTGAAAGGGGTAAATTATGGTTGAAAAGACATATAGCTGAAATTCAAGGTTTTGTTTACGTTCAGAACTTGGAAAATTGCCTATGTCATGAAAGAGTTAAAGAAATAGTAACTTGATATGTCAGCGAATCCCACAGGCAACATCAAATCCAGCATTTCATGAAGCGACCTGTCATGTTCAGTACAGTATTTATGGATATCAGTGGTTAGCAACAGCAAATAAACATATTTCAATTGAGCAATAAAAGAACAATGTCTGTCTACTGTATTGTCCTCGCTCAAATTGCAGAACCAGCTTGTGTGGATCTTGCTGTTTTTTTTTTTGCATAATCTATTACAGCCTGAATTCCTTATAACCTTGTAGTGGCATCACCCAGGGATACATTGTTAGTGGTAAAATGGAAGTTTTTGACTGAGAAAAAGCCCTTCACTCAGATGGAACGATGAAGAGGGGGTTACAGATAAGGTATATAACATAGAGAGCAAAAAATATTTAGATCAGTAGTAATTGGTCACACATGTGCGAGATCCGTTTACAGAGAGGCCTATGATGAAAGGTACACCATTCCTACTGTGAAACACGGAGGTGGATCGCTGATGTTTTGGGGATGCGTGAGCTACAAAGGCACAGGAAATTTGTTCAGAATTGATGGCAAGATGAATGCAGTATGTTATCAAACAGAACCCCTCATTTTCCACTTCTTGATTAGAGTTTGAACACTGCTGATTTGCATTCTCAATTCCTTGGATATCTTTTTATATCCCTTTCCTGTTTTATACAGTTCAACTACCTTTTTCCCACAGATCCTTTCACAATTCTTTTGCTTTCCCCATGACTCAGAATCCAGAATCATCAGTGCAGCACTGGATGAAAGATGCAAGGGTCTGTCAGGAGTCCAGGAACTCATTGACCTTTTATACACACACACTAATTACAAGCAAACAGATCACAGGTGAGGATGGTTACCTTTAATAGCCATTCAAACCCCTTTGTGTCAACTTGTGTGCATTTTATCATGCCAAAATCACCAGGGTATGTAAACTTTTGATCAGGTTAATTTGGGTAGTTTCTGTTGTCATTATGATTTAAAAAGAGTAAACACAGTTGATTGATAATAAATGGCTTCAGCCAAACACTAACCATGAGTGAAAGAAAAGATTTTGTGTTATCATTCATATTCTCTGAAAAATGGCCAAGAAATCATAAATTCTGCCAGGGTATGTAAACTTATGAGCTCAACTGTATATATATATATATATATATATATATATATATATATATATATATATATATATATATATATATATTGTGACCTGGGATCTTGGAAACACACAGTCCTCAAAGCTGGAAACACCACACAAGGTTGTAGCTTTATAAAATACAGTCTGTTTATTATCAGGTCTGGCAAAAACAGGCAAAATAAACATAAACATGAGCACTTACTAACAAATACAACTGTCTGCACTAAGTAGCTTTTCACAAAAGTAATATTGCACAGACCTTTCAAACTTTGTCCTTTAGAGATAATTCCTCTCAGTCTCTCAGGAGAGTGTTTGCAGTTTCCCTTTACTGCTGGCAAATCTACCTCTCAAACCCTGACTGGGGATTTTATTAGCACCTGCTGTCAATTACCATATGCAGGTGAGTAGCTAGCTGAGTCAGACAGAATTCCTGGACTGGACTTTTTGACATAATGTGCTACCTGCAAACTGTGGGGTGGAGCACTGGCCCACCCTACTCTCCAAATACTCCACCCCAGGGACCCAGAAATAAATCACATATTTTCTCTATGTGGCAAACAAACATAACAATTCTCCCTGGGGTTGTCAGACCATACCCCGCACTGCAGCACTTTTGAGGGAATATAGACACCTTCCATTACTATGCCTTGGGTTCTGTCACACATCCTCCCCGCCAGCTCAGACCTAGTGGGGTGAGCGACCATGGCCAAAAGCGTATGCATACGTGAAAGGCCATCAGCATTACCCTGTTTACTTCCTGCCCTGTGTTCTACTGAGAAGAGATAGGGTTGCAAACTAAGGAACCAGTGTGTAACTCTACTATTATTATCCTTATTTTGACTCATACATTTGAGAGGTGCATGATCAGTAAGTAGTCTAAATTTTCTGCCCAACAAATAATATTTGAGAGTTTCAACAGCCCATTTAATTGCTAGACACTCCTTTTCAACAATCGAATAGTTCTTTTCTCTAGGTTGAAGTTTACGGCTCAGGTATAGTATTGGGTGCTCTTCACTTTGACTTTCCTGGGAAAGCACTGCTCCAAGCCCTACATCAGAGGCATCCGTCTGTAAAACAAACTCCTTTGAAAAATCAGGGGTGACTAACACTGGTTGTCTACAGATGGCTTCCTTGAGATTTTGAAATGCCTGTTCAGCTTCAGAGGACCATTTCACTATTACTGGAGCTTTTGCTTTAGTGAGGTCAGTTAAAGGACCTGCTATAGTAGCAAAGTTGGAGATAAACCTTCTGTAGTAGCCAACAAGCCCAAGAAATGTTCTGACCTGTTTCTTCGTCATAGGTCGTGGCCAATTCCTTATGGCTTCAACTTTAGCAAGTTGTGGCTTTACTATTCCTCTTCCAATGGAATAGCCAAGATACTTGGCCTCCTCCAAGCCAATGGTACATTTACTCGGATTTGCTGTCAGACCGGCATTTCTTATGGAATTAAGGACAGCTTGCACTTTTGGCAAGTGAGACTCCCAATCTTCGCTATGTATGACCACGTCATCTAAGTAAGCTGCAGCATAATGAGCATGTGGCCTTAAGATCCGGTCCATCATTCTTTGAAATGTTGCTGGAGCACCATGTAGGCCAAAAGGTAACACCTTGTATTGGAAGAGCCCATCTGGAGTAGAGAAGGCAGTCTTTTCCTTTGCCCGTCCTGTAAGCGGCACATGCCAATAACCCTTGG
Organism: Bombina bombina; assembly: GCF_027579735.1. Taxonomy (NCBI): domain Eukaryota; kingdom Metazoa; phylum Chordata; class Amphibia; order Anura; family Bombinatoridae; genus Bombina; species Bombina bombina. The sequence continues at coordinate 95,664,080 of NC_069510.1, forward strand.
TCAAATCCAATGTGGTAAGGTACCTGGCTCTCCCGAGTCTCTCCACAAGTTCATCAACCCTTGGCATGGGGTATGCATCAAACTTGGATATTGCATTCAGCTTCCAGTAATCATTACAAAACCTGATTGTGCCATCAGGCTTTGGTACAAGCACAATTGGGCTACTCCAGTCACTTTGGGATTCTTCAATTACCCCAAGGTCCAGCATTTTCTTTACTTCCAATTTGATTGCTTCCCTCCGGGCTTCAGGTATTCTATATGGCTTTAGATTTATCCTTTTTCCCGGTTCAGTGACAATGTCATGCTCTATTATCGTAGTTCTTCCTGGGACTGAGGAGAAAACATCTTTATTTAATCTGATGAAGTCTGTTACCTCCCTCTTCTGGTGGATAGTCAGGGTTTCTGAGATATTGACTACGGGTTCATGCTCCTCCATTGTAGGGAGGTCTGCTGTTTTTATAGCCACAAGTGTTTCTCTTTCTTTCCACGGTTTAAGTAAATTCACATGGTAAATCTGTACCTCCTTTCGCCTCCCAGGCTGTCTTACTTTGTAATTTACTTCCCCCACTCTGTCAATGACTTCATAAGGCCCATGCCATGTTGCCAAAAAATTGTTCTCTACAGTGGGAACCAGGACTAGTACTCTGTCTCCTGGATTAAACACACGAACCCTGGCATTTCTATTATAGCTCTTCTGCTGGTGCTGTTGGGCATTTTCCATGTGTTCTCTAACTATGGGCATAATGGCTGTCATCCGATCCTGCATCTGAGTTATATGTTCAATCACACTTCTGTGAGGGGTTGACTCCTGTTCCCAAGTCTCCTTAGCTATGTCTAGCAACCCTCTGGGGTGTCTTCCATACAAAAGTTCAAAGGACGAAAACCCAGTAGAAGCTTGAGGGACCTCTCGGATGGAAAACATTAAATAAGGCAAAAGAAAATCCCAGTTTTTTCCATCTTTATCAATTACTTTTTTGAGCATAGCCTTTAGTGTTTTATTAAATCGCTCTACCAGACCATCAGTTTGTGGGTGATATATGGATGTTTTCAGATGCTTTATATGAAGAAGATTACAAAACTCCTTTGTAATTCTCGACATAAATGGAGTGCCTTGGTCTGTTAATATTTCTTTGGGAATCCCAACACGGCTGAACATTAATATTAACTCCTTAGCGATTGCTTTTGCTGAAGTAGTACGCATGGGTATTGCCTCAGGGTAATGTGTAGCATAGTCTACTATTACCAATATATACTGGTGCCCCCTTGCAGACTTTACAAGAGGACCCACAAAATCCATACCAATGCGTTCAAATGGGACCTCAATTATGGGTAAGGGCACCAAGGGGCTACGGTATGCTGTAAGAGGGGCAGTTAATTGGCATTCAGGACAAGAAGAACAATAATTTGTGATAGATGCCATTACACCTGGCCAATAAAACCTCCTAAGAATTCTCTCTCTGGTTTTTTCAATCCCCAAGTGCCCCCCAAGTATGTGGCTATGTGCCAGATTTAATACAGTGTGTCGATATGCCTGGGGTACTAACAGCTGTTTGACAGACTCCTTTTTCCCAACTCTGTACAATAAATCATTTTCCACTTCAAAGAATGGATAGGTGAGTGCTTTATCAGTATTAATGGGGGTGCCATTTCTTACGGAAATATAGTTTCTAGCCGCAGCTAAAGTTGGATCCTCCCATTGTGCAGCCCTAAAGTTACTTGGGCTAACCTCTAGGTCAGTTATTTCTACATCAGGTTCAGATATATTAGATTAACCTGTATTATTCTGTTCAGTATTACCTCCAACTAGGGTTTCCATAGGGGTTGAGTGTTTCCCTCTAGCAGGAGTTATTTTGTCTAAGTCATCCCCCAATAAATCAGAAAAGGGAAAGTCACAAACAGCGCCTACTACTGAATCCGGTGAATTTTCCTCAGCAGCATCCCATAGATTCAAAAAATGGGGAAAATCTCTGCCTATTATCATTTCATGGACTAATTTATCCACTAAACCAACTCTATGATTTATAGGGCCATTTTGAGTTTCAATAAGTACTTTAGCAGTTGGATACTTGTGTATGTCCCCATGGACACAAGCAATATCTAGGTTCTGGTAATTATCAATAGGAGTATTTCTCAACAGACCCCTGTCTATGAGCGTAACCATGCTACCAGAGTCCAGCAAAGCTTTAATTTCATTTCCCTCCACCCTTACAGTGCACCAAGGGTGGCCATTTAAACAATCATTTTTGGTAATTACATATACTGAGCGAGAGTACAATGAATAATTGTCTCTCATATTGCCAACATTACATTCCATAGCAACATCATTCTCAGGGCAGTCCTTTGCAAAATGTCCATACTCTTTACATTGAAAACATTTAATATTAGCATTAGACAACATCTTTGAGGCTATTGTGGACCCTTCCTGCCTCACAAAACTTTTGTCCCTTGCTGTAATGTCCCTTGTGTTGTAAAAACCCATCTGCTCCTCCCGATACCCCCTTTTCCCCGGAACAGTCTTACCCAATTTACTGGGACTCTGGATCTTCGGGGTTCTAGGTCTTTCCTGGTTGGGGATTTGTAGAAACTCTCCGGCAGTCAAATAGCGTTCCACCAGGGCAACTAGACCATCAGCAGTTTTAGGTTCACTCTGGCTGACCCACCGCCGCAGGGAAACAGGCAATCCTCGCAGGAACCGGTCCATCACGAGCTGTTCCACAATGTGACTAGCTGAGTTTACCTCTGGCTATAGCCATTTCCTGGCAAGATGTATCAAGTCAAACATCTGTGACCGCACGGCTTTGTCTTGACTGTAAGTCCAGGAGTGAAATCGCTGGGCCCTTACTGCTGTCGTTACTCCCAGGCGGGCCAAGATTTCTGTTTTTAGCTTTTTATAGTCACTGGCCTGCTCAGGCTCCAAATAATAATATGCCTTCTGAGGTTCTCCACTCAGAAATGGCGCAAGGAGACTTGCCCATTCAGACGCAGGCCACCCTTCTCTTTCGGCTGTCCTTTCAAAAGCCATCAGGTAAGCCTCCACATCATCTGTAGCCACCATCTTTTGCAAATAGTTACTCACTCTCAGAGTCTTAGAACTGTGTGGAATTTCTGCAGCACACCTGCCCAGTCTTTCAGATAGGCCTCGAATCTCCTGCTGCATGGTACGTAAGATATTCTGCTGTTCCTCTCTTTGTGTTAATACCAGTTTTTGTAGCACTGCAATATTTTCTTGCTGGCTGGCAGTAGCTTGCTGCTGTGTGGCAGTGGCCAGTTGCTGTGAGGCCTTAGCCTGTAGTAAAGCCTTTACAACTTCCTCCATTATAAGTGTGGTATTGTTTCCTTAACAGACTATCAGTGTGTTGCCCGCTACCTCCATCATATGTGACCTGGGATCTTGGAAACACACAGTCCTCAAAGCTGGAAACACCACACAAGGTTGTAGCTTTATAAAATACAGTCTGTTTATTATCAGGTCTGGCAAAATAAACATAAACATGAGCACTTACTAACAAATACAACTGTCTGCACTAAGTAGCTTTTCACAAAAGTAATATTGCACAGACCTTTCAAACTTTGTCCTTTAGAGATAATTCCTCTCAGTCTCTCAGGAGAGTGTTTGCAGTTTCCCTTTACTGCTGGCAAATCTACCTCTCAAACCCTGACTGGGGATTTTATTAGCACCTGCTGTCAATTACCATATGCAGGTGAGTAGCTAGCTGAGTCAGACAGAATTCCTGGACTGGACTTTTTGACATAATGTGCTACCTGCAAACTGCGGGGTGGAGCACTGGCCCACCCTACTCTCCAAATACTCCACCCCAGGGACCCAGAAATAAATCACATATTTTCTCTATGTGGCAAACAAACATAACAATTCTCCCTGGGGTTGTCAGACCATACCCCGCACTGCAGCACTTTTGAGGGAATATAGACACTTTCCATTACTATGCCTTGGGTTCTGTCACAATATATATATATATAGTCAATTCCAACAAAGGACTGCACTCGCTGGATTTAGATAAAAAACTTTTTAATTGTGGTCCTTAAACCCCTTCCTTAGACCAGAACAAACATACAAGTGAACACAGTGCAATTAAACTATACAAATATTTACATGTACCTTAATAGGTGGTGATAGATTTTTTTTGCACTGAGGTTTGATTTTATTTGTTCTGTTTTTTTGCGCTGATGAACTGCCATTAGATGTTGCAACTGTTAAACAATAGTGGATACTATGTTACATATGTATCTGTATACTCTAGGTGATGTGCTTAGATAGACTTTATATATTAGCATTATGTTAATATGGATTGCTATGGGGGCTGTTGCCATGACAACCCCGGTTTTGGCGCAATTTGCACTAAATGTTTGATGGGTGGGGCTTAATGTGTTTATATTGCACTGTGTTCACTTGTATGTTTGTTCTGGTCTGAGGATTGGGTCTAAGGACTCTGAAACATTACCACAATTAAAAAGTTTTTTATCTAAAATCCAGCGAGTGCAGTCCTTTGTTGGAATTTACTGTGAATACTACTGACTTGGCACCCTGGTTGATGACTGAAGGATATTGTGAGTGCAGATACACATGGAGGATATATATATATATATATGTGTGTGTGTTGTTTTTTTGGTACAATATATATCCATACATAAATATACTGTGTGTATATATATATATATATATATATATATACATGATTATATTTAGGTATAGATATATACTTAGAACATATTCTGCTATGTGCCCTCTTTCTCTTGTATTAGATCTGTATAGTCTGATATGTTTTTGTATTTTATCACAAACGCTTGTCATTGTATACTTACGCAATTGGTTGTGCAATGGTAAATATAGGGAACAAATGTACCCCACAATTTGCGAACAAATGCTGACAGGTTCACAACATGTTGCTAAATCTTGTCCTTTGTGTCAGTTAAAGAGACACAATTTTTTTTTCCCTTGATGATTTAGTTAGAGCGTGTAAATTTAAGCAGCTTTCTAATTTACTCCTATTACCTGTTTTTCTTCATTCTCTTACTATCTTTATTTGAAAAACAAAGAATTGTAAGCATAGGAGCCGGCCCATTTTTGGTTCAGCACCTGGGTAGCGCTTGCTGATTGGTGGCTACAATAATTGCTGTGTGTGCTCTTGATAGTCAAGGGGGTCAAATCACTACTGCATATGTGTGCTACTGGCAACCAAGGGTATAAAATGACTGCTCAGTTGTGAAAAATATACATGGTGGTGGGATCAAGGGTGAGCTTAAGGTTGAGCTAGTAGTGATTTGACCCCCACCTACCATCCGTGCCAGTCACCTATAAGATGTCCGGTATTTATACAGACAGTAAGAGCAGCACCGAATCCTTACGCGTTTCAAACCTGATGCTTCTTTTTCAGAGGCTGCTATAGATGTGGTCAGTAAAAGGTTAGTGGCAAGTCCCTAGCTCGCAAAAAAATCTCTGATTTAATTTTTTTTTATTCCTATGTCAGCATTGAGGTGCCTGTTTGATATGATGCTCAGTTTAAATAGTAAGAATATAGGGTTTATTTTATACAATGTAACTGCTCATATGTGAAGTTGCTTTACCTGTCATTTTTAGTAACAGAAGTTTATTTTAATGATAAAAATAAACTGTTCCTGCGTTCTGGCTGCTGCTCTTTGTGATGTTGTTAAATATTAAAAATGTCAGATGTCCTGGAGAGATCTCATACGTTTCTCTGGCTCCCACAACAAGAGGCTGTCAACAAGCCTGACCACCCTCTAGCGTTCACAAGATAAGAAATTCCGCAGGCAATTTACTTAGTATTAGCAAGAGACTCTCTGATATGAGCTGTCACATCTAACAGGCGTGAGACACTGTGGTCTAGTGATCCCTGAGAAAGGCAAGTTCATAATCATTTTTACTTGAAAGTTGACACAATCAATAACTTATATATGTGGTTCAATACACAAATTTATTTCTTCATGATAACTAGGTCCTGATAGTTAACTACAGTTCTCTCCCTATACCACTGGCCATTGGCAATCACTTTATAGGTGTAACTCTAGACGGCTAACAAATTCCAACGTACTAACTCTGTAGGGCTCACACATTAAACCGACATAACACAAAATGACTAACAAGTTAAATAGATGTAACTCATATGTAGGGCTCACACATTAAACAAACATAACACAAAATGACTAACGAGTTAAATAGATGTAACTCTGTAGGGCTAACAAATTCTAACATACTAACTCTGTAGGGCTAACACATTAAACAGACAACACAAAATGACTAACAAGTTAAATAGATGTAACTCGTCTGTAAGGCTAACACATTAAACAGACATAACACAAAATGTCTAAGTTAAATAGATATAACTCTGTAGGGCTAACAAATTCTAACGTACTAACTCTGTAGGGCTAACACATTAAACAGAGATAACACAAAATGACTAACAAGTTAAATAGATATAACTCTGTAGGGCTAACAAATTCTAACGTACTAACTCTGTAGGGCTAACACATTAAACAGAGATAACACAAAATGACTGACAAGTTAAATAGAAGTAACTCGTCTGTAGGGCTAACACATTAAACAGACATAACACAAAGGGGCCCATTTATCAAGCTCCGAACGGAGCTTGTGGGTCTGTGTTTCTGGTGAGTCTTCAGACTCGCCAGAAACAGCAGTTATGAAGCAGCGCTCTAAAGACCGCTGCTTCATAACCCTGTCCGCCTGCTCTGATGAGGAGGACAGTAATCGCCGGAAATCAACCCGATCGAGTACGAATGCTGGCTGCCCATTGGCCGCGAGTCTGCAGGGGGCGGCGTTGCACCAGCAGCTCACGCGTTGCACCAGCAGCTCTTGCAAGCTGCTGGTGCAATGCTGAATACAGAGAGCGTATTACTCTCCGCATTCAGCGAGGTCTTGCGGACCTGATCCGCACTGTCGGATCAGGTCCGCAAGACCTTTGATAAATATGCCCTAAAATGTCTAAGTTAAATAGATGTAACTCATCTGTAGGGCTAACACATTAAACAGACAACACAAAATGACTAACAAGTTAAATAGATGTAACTCGTCTAGAGGGCTAACAAATTCTAACATACTAATTCTGTAGGGCTAACACATTAAACAGAAATGACACAAAACGACTAACAAGTTAAATAGATACTCGTCTGTAGGGCTAACAAATTCTAACGTACTAACTCTGTAGGGCTAACACATTAAACAGACAACACAAAATGACTAATAAGTTAAATAGATGTAACTCGTCTGTAGGGCTAACACATTAAACAGACATTACACAAAATGACTAACAAGTTAAATAGATGTAACTCGTCTGTAGGGCTAACATATTAAACAGACATTACACAAAATGACTAACAAGTTAAATAGATGTAACTCGTCTGTAGGGCTAACAAATTCTAACGTAATAACTCTGTAGGGCTAACACATTAAACAGACAATACAAAATGACTAGCAAGTTAAATAGATGTAACTCTGGAGGGCTAACAAATTCTAACGTACTAACTCTGTAGGGCTAACACATTAAGCAGACAACACAAAACAATTAGCAAGTTAAATAGATGTAACTCGTCTGGAAAGCTAAGAAATTCTAACGTACTAACTCTGTAGGGCTAATACAAAATGACTAACAAGTTAAATAGATGTAACTCTGGAGGGCTAACAAATTCTAACGTACTAACTCTATAGGGCTAACACATTAAACAGACAACACAAAATTACTAACAAGTTAAATAGATGTAACTCGTCTGGAGGGCTAACAAATTCTAGTGGACTAGTTCAGGAGAGATAAAAGATTAAATATATAACTTGAGAAGGCTAAGAAATTCTTATACAGATGAAGTAGAGGGCTAAAACATTGTTGATGGTTTGTCTGCTGATTCTGAACAAAGGGGATCCCAGGGAAACTTTTACAACCATTTGTGTCATGGTTGCACAAGTGGTATGTTAATAATTTCAGTGAGAAACCTAAAGTTTGTGAAAAAGTTAACAATAATTTTTTTATTTGGTCACATTTGGCGGTAAAATGGTGGCATGAAATATACCAAAATAGGCCTAGATCAATACCTTGGGTTGTCTACTATACTGATATATATATATATATTTACACACAGAATACATACATAGCGCACTCACGAGAACGAGCAATCAGCTCAATACCATTGTTAGCCTGTTCTATGGCGATTTACCACCTGGTTACAGCTTCTTTTTAGCCCAGTAATGCTTTTTTCACAAAGTAGAACTTTCCTGTAGTATATCAGTCTGATCCCGCCTATTACAGTCAGTCCAGCGCAGTTTTAAGACCGCTGCTCCTTTACTCGTACACCTCCTCTGAGGCTGCGGACATCAATCCGCACGATCACATACGATCAGGTTGAGAATTTGCAGGGGGCAGCATTGCACAAGCAGTTCACCAGAACTGCTTGTGCAATGATAAATGCAGACAGCGTATGCTGTTGGCATTTATCGATGTCTGGCAGACATGGTCGCTACAGCGGCCCCATTGTGTTTAGTGAGACAGGGTGGGACGCTAATAACATGTTATTTACACATAAACAAAAGGAATCACTGCGTGAGTATTCAGAACCATCTCGTAGCTCGTTCGGATATTCTTGTTTGCTCAGTATATCAAGAGTAAATATATAGCATTGTGGTTTTATAGAAATGTATTCTTGAAGTATTTGTATTTAAAAAAAATATATATAACAAAGTGAAAGTAATGTATGAAGTGAAACTTGTGTGTTGTACAATTATATATTTACAAGCTGAATCTCATTTATACTTGACTTATTACAGTATGTATCCTATAGTGGGCAGCAGTATTACTGCTGTATTGGGCCATGCATTTACAGAATATATCAATTCCCCACCTCACATGAGCTTACTGAAGCACACTGATATGATTAGACAAGTGGCACAGCATGCCAACCATGCGCACCCTCTCCTGGCATCGTCCTTTGACTGTTTCTCTCACCTAATGTGTACACTCTTCTTGTATCTTCCTTTGTCTGTTACTCCAACCTAATGTGCACACTCCCCTTGTATCTTCCTTTGTCTGTTTCTCCTACCTAATGTGCACACTACCCTTGTATCTTCCTTTGTCTGTTTCTCCTACCTAATGTGCACACTACCCTTGTATCTTCCTTTGTCTGTTTCTCCTACCTAATGTGCACACTACCCTTGTATCTTTCTTTGTCTGTTTCTCTTACATAATGTGCATACTACCCTTGTATCTTTGTCTGTTTCTCCTACCTAATGTGCTCACTACCCTTGTATCTTCCTTTGTCTGTTTCTCCTATCTAATGTGCACACTACCCTTGTATCTTTGTCTGTTTCTCCTACCTAATGTGCACACTCTCCTTATATCTTCCTTTGTCTGTTTCTCCTACCTAATGTGCACACTCTCCTTGTATCTTCCTTTGTCTGTTTCTCCTACCTAATGTGCACACTACCCTTGTATCTTTCTTTGTCTGTTTCTCCTACCTAATGTGCACACTACCCTTGTATCTTCCTTTGTCTGTTTCTCCTACCTAATGTGCACACTACCTTTGTATCTTCCTTTGTCTGTTTCTCCTACCTAATGTGCACACTCTTCTTGTATCTTCCTTTGTCTGTTTCTCCTACCTAATGTGCACACTACCCTTGTATCTTCCTTTGTCTGTTTCTTCTACCTAATGTGCACTCTATCCTTGTATCTTCCTTTGTCTGTATCTCCTACCTAATGTGCACACTCTTCTTGTATCTTCCTTTGTCTGTTTCTCATACCCAATGTGCACACTACCTTTGTATCTTCCTTTGTCTGTTTCTCTTACATAATGTGCACACTACCCTTTTATCTTCCTTTGTCTGTTTCTCCCACCTAATGTGCACACTCCCCTTGTATCTTCCTTTGTCTGTTTCTCCTACCTAATGTGCACACTACCCTTGTATCTTCCTTTCTGTTTCTCCTACCTAATGTGCACACTACCTTTGTATCTTCCTTTGTCTGTTTCTCCTACCTAATGTGCACACTCTTCTTGTATCTTCCTTTGTCTGTTTCTCCTACCTAATGTGCACACTACCCTTGTATCTTCCTTTGTCTGTTTCTCCTACCTAATGTGCACACTACCCTTGTATCTTCCTTTGTCTGTTTCTCCTACCTAATGTGCACTCTATCCTTGTATCTTCCTTTGTCTGTATCTCCTACCTAATGTGCACACTCTTCTTGTATCTTCCTTTGTCTGTTTCTCATACCCAATGTGCACACTACCTTTGTATCTTCCTTTGTCTGTTTCTCTTACATAATGTGCACACTACCCTTGTATCTTCCTTTGTCTGTTTCTCCCACCTAATGTGCACACTCCCCTTTTATCTTCCTTTGTCTGTTTCTCCTACCTAATGTGCACACTACCATTGTATCTTTGTCTGTTTCTCCTACCTAATGTGCACACTCTCCTTGTATCTTTGTCTGTTTATCCTACCTAATGTGTACACTACCATTGCATCTTCATTTGTCTGTTACTCCAACCTAATGTGCACACTACCCTTGTATCTTCCTTTGTCTGTTTCTCCCACCCAATGTGTACACTACCTTTTGTATCTTCCTTTGTCTGTTTCTCCTACTTAATGTGCACACTACCCTTGTATCTTCTTGTGTCTGTTTCTCCTACCTAATGTGCACACTACCTTTGTATTTTCCTTTGTCTGTTTCTCCTACCTAATGTGCACACTACCCTTGTATCTTTTTGTTTCTCCTACCTAATTTGCACACTACCCTTGTATCTTTGTCTGTTTCTCCTACCTAATGTGCACACTACCCTTGTATCTTTGTCTGTTTCTCCTACCTAATGTGCACACTACCTTTGTATCATCCTTTGTCTGTTTCTCCTACCTAATGTGCACACTAACCTTGCATCTTTGTCTGTTTCTCCTACCTAATGTGCACACTACCTTTGTATCTTCCTTTGTCTGTTTCTCCTACCTAATGTGCACACTACCCTTGTATCTTTGTCTGTTTCTCCTACCTAATGTGCACACTACCATTGCATCTTCCTATGTCTGTTACTCCAACCTAATGTGCACACTATCCTTGTATCTTCCTTTGTCTGTTTCTCCTACCTAATGTGCACACTATCCTTGTATCTTCCTTTGTCTGTTTCTCCTACCTAATGTGCACACTCCTCTTGTATTTCCTTTGTCTGTTTCTCCCACCTAATATGCACACTACTTTTGTATCTTCCTTTGTCTGTTTCTCCTACCTAACGTGCACACTACCTTTGTATCTTACTTTGTCTGTTTCTCCTACTTAATGTGCACACTACCCTTGTATCTTCCTTTGTCTGTTTCTCCTACCTAATGTGCATACTACCCTTGTATCTTTGTCTGTTTCTGCTACCTAATTTGCACACAACCCTTGTATCTTTGTCTGTTTCTCCTACCTAATGTGCACACTACCCTTGTATCTTTGTCTGTTTCTCCTACCTAATGTGCACACTAACCTTGCATCTTTGTCTGTTTCTCCTACCTAATGTGCACACTACCTTTGTATCTTCCTTTGTCTGTTTCTCCTACCTAATGTGCACACTACCCTTGTATCTTTGTCTGTTTCTCCTACCTAATGTGCACACTACCATTGCATCTTCCTATGTCTGTTACTCCAACCTAATGTGCACACTATCCTTGTATCTTCCTGTGTCTGTTTCTCCTACCTAATGTGCACACTATCCTTGTATCTTCCTTTGTCTGTTTCTCCTACCTAATGTGCACACTCCTCTTGTATTTCCTTTGTCTGTTTCTCCCACCTAATATGCACACTACTTTTGTATCTTCCTTTGTCTGTTCTCCTACCTAACGTGCACACTACCTTTGTATCTTACTTTGTCTGTTTCTCCTACCTATTGTGCACACTCTCCTTGTATCTTCCTTTGTTTGTTTCTCCTACCTAATGTGCACACTACCATTGCATCTTCCTTTGTCTGTTTCTCCTACCTAATGTGCACACTCTCATTGTATCTTCCTTTTGTCTGTTTCTCCTACCTAATGTGCACGCTCTCCTTGTATCTTTCTTTGTCTGTTTCTCCTACCTAATGTGCACACTCTCCTTGTATCTGTCAGGGTGCCAGGAATCAGACTGAGACGAGAAGTGCAAAAATAATCACACCTTTATTCATAGCAAAAATAATAAAAAGTCCACAAGTCAAATAACAAGCCAGGAGTCAAAACCAGAGCTGGTAGTCAGACGAGCCAAGTCAGGAGCCAAAGTGAATAGTCAGACAAGCCTGAATCAGGAACAAGGAAAACAGCAGAGTCCGGAACAAGCCAGGGATCAGGAACCAGGAAGGACGTCAGGCAGCCAGGTAATACACAGGAACTCTCACAAACAGGTCTGAGACAACGCAAAGGCAAAGCATACTGAACAGAAGCCCTTTAAATAATAAGTGATGACATCACAATTCTGAGACTGCATCCTGTCTCACATGGATGATGCACACCAGTCTGGCCATAAAAGGAAGTGTAGGAAATGAGCAGCATCCCCCACAATGCACCATAGTCAGGAAGAGAGGTGAGTAAAATGGCTGCCAGCAGCACATGGCAAACAACAGGGAAAAAACCCTGACAGTACCCTCCCCTCAACGACCCCTCCCCAGCGGGAGGACAAAAGGCTTATTGGGAAAATGGGCATGGAAGTCACGGAGGAGGGCGGGAGCATGAACATCAGAGGAGAGAACCCAAGAATGCTCCTCCGGACCGTAGCCCCTCCAGTGAACCAAATACTGTACACGGCCCCTATACATACGAGAGTCAATAATGCTGCTGACCTCATACTCCTCATGTTTGTGAACAAAGATAGGATGGGGACGAGGCAACACAGTGGTAAACCGATTACAAACCATTGGTTTCAAGAGGGAGACATGAAAAACATTGGAGATGCGCATAGCAGGAGAAAGTTCAAGAGCGTAGGCCACAGGATTAACCCGTCGGAGTATTTGAAAAGGACCAACATAACGGGGAGCCAATTTATTGGAAGGCACACAAAGGTTCAAGTTGTGGGAGGACAGCCAAACTCTCTCACCAACCTGGTAGGAAGGTGCGGGCAGACGCCTACGATCAGCCTGGAACTTTTGGCGCTGCATAGAACGATGAAGGCAATCCTGAATCTGCACCCACGTTGAACGGAGTTGCCGGAGATGCTCCTCCAAATCCGGAATACGCTGAGACATGAATGAATCAGGCAACAAGGATGGTTGAAACCCATAATTCGCCATGAACGGGGATAACTTGGAGGAAGCATTAATAGCACTATTACAAGCAAACTCTGCCCAAGGTAACAGTTCAGACCAATTATTGTGGTGATCTGAGACATAGCAACGGAGGAACTGTTCCAGAGCTTTATTAGACCGTTCCGCAGTCCCATTGGATTGAGGGTGATATGCAGAGGAGAAGGAAAGCTGGATCCCCATTTGAGCACAAAAGGAACGCCAAAATCTGGAGACAAACTGGCTACCCCGGTCCGACACTATCTCCTTGGGTAACCCATGTAAACGGAAGACCTCCCGGGCAAAAATCGAAGCAAGCTCCTGAGCGGTAGGCAGCTTCATCAAGGGAATGCAATGTGACATTTTAGAAAAACGGTCAATCACCATAAGGATAACAGTATTGCCATTGGAAACAGGGAGCTCAACAATGAAATCCATGGAAAGATGTGTCCAAGGACGCTTAGCAATAGGTTGAAGAAGACCCACAGGAAGACGTTGAGGAGTCTTATTCTGTGCACAAACTGAGCAGGAGGCAACATACGCAGCAATATCAGAACGAAGACCTGGCCACCAGAATTGTCGAGTGACAGACCAAATCATTTGGTTCTTGCCTGGGTGACCTGCGGCTTTAGGATAGTGGTAAGTGTGCAAAAGTTTAGTTAGAAAATTCTCAAGAAATGACAAGAAGAAAACAGCGCATCCACGAATCACAGCAGCGTTTATTCAGGTAAATGACACACACAGAAAATTGCACACTTACAAGATGACAGTAATGTATGAGCGGTAATGCCCTCTGGCTAGTTGTCTTTCGCCTGTAGCAAATCTCAGCGGGAACACCTCAGACGCCGACCAGCAGCACCAAGAGACTCACTTCCTGTCACATACGGCAGGTGCCAAAGAGAAACTCAAAAGAGCAGCAGTCCTAAACACTTTGATGTTTGAGTTAACACACCAATCCTGCTACAATCAGTCTATATGCTTTTTGTGTGACTTAAACCAGCTACGGTTTTGGGACTGTTTTATTTTGGGACTGTTGTATTTTCACATATCTGTTGTGTACGTCGGTGATTGTATTTATGTCCCATATGTTTATACTATAGGGGAGTGGTTGTGTGTCTTCTGAGAAACAGATATTAGATACACCCCGTTTTTACTTTTTGATTATTTTTTTAAAGGGGAAGTCCTACTGGTGCCCCACCTGATTCAGTGTAGCGCTGTCATTTTCTCCTGTTTTTGTTTTAGAAAATTCTCAGGAACAAAACACTTATCACTAGGTTTCTCAGGAGGTGCATCGGTTTGTGCAGCCAGGATCTCCTCCCCCAAGGGAGAAGTCAAATTAGTACGTATGGTAGCCAAAATATGGTCAGGAGGTATAACAGGAGTAGGTACAGACTCCTCCTTGGACAGAGGCGAAAATTGTCGAGAGAGGGCATCAGCCCTAACATTCTTACTACCAGGCAGGTAGGAGTCTGATGGAACTCACATTTCTTGAGTTTACAAAACAGGCCGTTCTCACGTAGTCTCTGAAGAACCTGTGTAACATCAGAACGATAAGCCTCAAGTGTGGGTGAGTGTATTAGGATGTCGTCTAAGTACACCACAACACACTGTTGCAACATATCTCGTAGGACATCATTAATAAATTCCTGAAAAACAGCAGGAGCATTACATAGGCCAAAGGGCATTACAAGATACTCATAATGCCAGCTCCCGGTGTTAAATGCTGTTTTCCATTCGTGACCCTCTTTAATCCTAACGAGATTGTACACTCCTCTCAAATCAAGTTTAGTAAAGACCGTAGCTCCCTTGAGGCGGTCAAAGAGTTCCCTAATGAGCGGAATAGGGTAAGCATTCTTAATGGTAAGACGATTAAGACCCCTATAATCGATACATGGTCTTAACTCGCCACCCTTTTTCTTCACAAAGAAGAAGCCAGCCCCTGCAGGAGAGCAGGATTTGCGGATGATTCCCCGCGACAGAGCATCGGCAACATACTCCTCCATAGCACAATTCTCTGCAACAGACAGAGGGTACACCCGGCCCCGAGGAGGAATGGCTCCGGGTTGCAGGTCTATGGCACAATTGTAAGACCGGTGAGGAGGCAATGTACCGGCACGCACCTTGTCAAACACGTCTAGGAACTCTCGGTACTCCTCTGGCAATTGAGAAACCGAAGAAGTGCACAAGACTTTAACTGGTTTCTGAACACAAGTGGAAATACATTGCGGGGGCCACAATAAAATTTCGGACCTGCGCCAGTCGAGACTAGGATTGTGCTTTTGGAGCCAGGGATAACCCAGAACAACCGGAGAATGCAGAGAGTTTATCACCTGGAACTGGAGGGATTCAAAATGGAGAGCCCCAACAGCCATGGACAACGGAGCAGTTTCGTGAGTAACAAGTGCAGGCTGAAGGGGCCTGCCATCAATGGCCTCAATAGCAAGCGGAACGGACCAAGGAAAAACAGGAATGGAGTGCTTTGATACAAAAGCACTGTCAATGAAATAACCCGCAGCACCAGAGTCAACAAGAGCCTGAGTGACTATGGAGGAGTCCACCCAGGAAAGGACAACCGTGACAAAAGGTTTCTCCTTAAGCGGTTCCGGGGACGAGGATGAACCACCCAAGGTCTGCCCCCGACAGGACCTTAGGTGTGAGAGTTTCCCGGCCATGTAGGACAAGACTTCAAAAGGTAGCCCTGTAACCCACAATAGAGGCAGAGCCCCTCCCTCCTCCTAAAGGCCCTCTCCACCGCAGAGAGACGCGTGAATCCCAACTGCATTGGCTCAGCAGTACCTGATGACTCGGGACCAGGAGGCATGGGTGGGAACGAAGACGTAGGAGACAATGGAACAGGAGGCTTCCGCAAACGCTCCTTGAAAGAGGGCCTCTCTCAGAGTCTGATATCAATTAGGATCAAAAAAGACACCAATGCCTCAAGATCCTCTGGTAAATCTCTGGCAGCAACTTTGTCTTTAATCGCATCAGAGAGCCCATGAAAGAAGGCGGCAACAAGGGCTTCATTGTTCCAACCTACCTCTGCGGCAAGCATACGGAACTCAATAGCATACTGAGCAACAGATCTTGTACCTTGCTGAATGGACATGAATCGTTTAGCAGCAGAGGAGGAGCGAGCCGGAACATCAAATACCCTTCGAAAGGAGGCCACAAATTCAGGGTAATTTGAAATCTCAGGTTTATTAGTCTCCCACAAGGGATTAGCCCAGGCAAGAGCTGTGTCAGAGAGTAACGAGATGAGAAATCCCACCTTAGCTCTGTCAGAGGGAAACGCCTGAGGTAACATCTCAAAGTAAATGCCCACCTGGTTCAAAAACCCTCTGCACTGAATAGGATCACCTCCATATCGCTGAGGTAGAGGTGCAGAACCGGACATGCTCCTGGTAGGCATAGGTGCAGCAGCGGAAACAGGAGCAGCCATAACTTGCGGAACACTTTGGTCCAAATGTGCAGTGCGAGTCAGCAGGGTTTGCAGGGCTAGTGAAAATTCATCCAAGCGGTGATCCTGTTCATCCATCCTGGAAATGATGGCAGGTAAAGGTGGATTATTAGCACCATCAGGACTCATGGCCTTTGCGTAATGTCAGGGTGCCAGGAATCAGACTGAGATGAGAAGTGCAAAAATAATCACACCTTTATTCATAGCAAAAAATAATAAAAAGTCCACAAGTCAAATAACAAGCCAGGAGTCAAAACCAGAGCTGGTAGTCAGACGAGCCGAGTCAGAAGTCAAAGTGAATAGTCAGACGAGCCGGAATCAGGAACAAGGAAAACAGCAGAGTCAGGAACAAGCCAGGGATCAGGAACCAGGAAGGACGTCAGGTAGCCAGGTAATACACAGGAACTCTCACAAACAGGTCTGAGATAACGCAAAGGCAAAGCATACTAAACAGAGGGCCTTTAAATAATAAGTGATGACATCACAATTCTGAGACTGCATCCTGTCTCACATGGATGATGCACACCAGTCTGGCCATAAAAGGAAGTGTAGGAAATGAGCAGCATCCCCCACAATGCACCATAGTCAGGAAGAGAGGTGAGTAAAATGGCTGCCAGCAGCACATGGCAAACAACAGGGAAAAAACCCTGACAGTATCTTCCTTTGTCTGTTTCTCCTACCTAATGTGCACTACCCTTGTATCTTCCTTTGTCTGTTTCTCCTACCTAATGTGCACACTCCCTTTGTATCTTTCTTTGTCTGTTTCTCCTACCTAATGTGCACTACCCTTGTATCTTCCTTTCTCTGTTTCTCCTACCTAATGTGCACACTCCCTTTGTATCTTCCTTTGTCTGTTTCTCCTACCTAATGTGCACACTACCCTTGTATCTTCCTTTGTCTGTTTCTCCTACCTGTTGTGCACACTATCCTTGTATCTTTCTTTGTCTGTTTCTCCCACCTAATGTGCACACTCCCCTTGTATCTTCCTTTGTCTGTTTCTCCTACCTAATGTGCACACTACCCTTGTATCTTCCTTTATCTGTTTCTCCTACCTAATGTGCACATGCAAAATCGGGTTGATTTCTGTCCGCTGCCTCAGAGCAGGCGGACAGGTTATGGAGCAGCAATCTTTAGACCGCTGCTTCATAACTTCTGTTTCCGGCGAGCCTGAAGAGACACTAATTAAGGATAAAATTAAATGTAATGGGATGGATAAAAATGAGATCATAACGTTTTCTTCGAGATATAGTAAGCAATATACGGCGGTATGCAGAATTATTCAAAAATATGTGCTGACATTAAGAAATGACCCTAAGCTAACAGAGATTGTGGGAAAAGGTGTGAGACGTGTCTCTCGGAAAGCAGAGACCATAGAGAACACTCTGAAACCAATACCTGAGGGTATGAAATGGTTAGATAAAAAGAGAGCTAATTTTAGGTGTGGTGGACAACTGTGTAAGTCATATAATTTTATTAAGAGAGGGGATAAGTTTGTCTCCACAGTTACGAAAGATGAGTATACTATTGTTCAACACCTAGATTGTAATTCAAGGTATGTAATATATTTGGTTACCTGTAAATATTGTGAATTCCAATATACAGGAAGAACTACACGTGTATTAAAAGACAGGATTAGAGAACATGTCTTGTCCCTTGAAGTAGAGATCCCTAGGAGGCCTATTTATCAAAGGTCTGTTGGACCTGATCCGACAGTGCGGATCAGGTCCGACAGACCTCGCTATTTGCTGCCAGCAGGGGGTGTCAATCAACCCGATCGTACTCGATCGGGTTGAATTGTAGCGATCTCTGTCCGCCTGCTCAGAGCAGATGGACAGGTTATGGAGCAGCGGTCTTCAGGCTCGCCAGAAAAACGGGCCCTCAAGCTCCATTCTGAGCTTGATAAATGGGCCTCTAGGACTCCGGTGGCAACACACTTTGCGTCCCATAGAAGAGGGATCAAATTTGATAAAGCTCAGATAGATTATGTATGTTCACTATTTGAGTTTTAGGGTATAGACTAGGTACTTAAAAGGATAACTGGAGGGGACCGAATGTTAGCGCTAGATAAAAAAGAGGTATACTGGATATACACTTTGAAAACAGGTAGTCCTTTTGGGATGAATGAGATAGCTGATGTAAAGCTGTTTACAGGCCTGTAAAGTTGAGGATGGATTTAACTAAAATTTGAATTTAACTTTTAATAGATCTACAGTATAGTATGAGGTGGTTAAACTGGATACCACATGATATATATGGGTCTGGTATATCTACATAGTGAGACAGTGGGTTCTATTAATGATATGTTGTACGTAAATCATGTGTATATGTGTTTATATAGTGGAAAGAAAAAAAAAATACACAAAAAAACTTTAATGAACTTAGACTGTATACTTCACTACTCTCAAGATGTGTCTTCTGATCACAACTGTATAACTCTGCACAAGTTTACCAAGCATATGGTGCTGAGTTTGTTAATGCTCTTTTTCTTTTTTGTTTTGTTATTTCTTTTTATATCTGATAATATGAACTGTATTATTTATGTTTATTTTTATACTAATATAAACTGTATTATTTATGTTTATTTTTATACTAATATGAACTGTATTATTTATGTTTATTTTTATACTAATATGAACTGTATTATTTATGTTTATTTTTATACTAATATGAACTGTATTATTTATGTTTATTTTTATTTTAATATGAACTGTATTATTTATATTTATTTTTATATTAATATGAACTGTATTATTTATGTTTATTTTTATACTAATATGAACTGCATTATTTATGTTTATTTTTATACTAATATGAGCTGTATTATTTATCTTTATTTTTATACTAATATAAACTGTATTATTTATCTTTATTTTTATACTAATATGAACTGTATTATTTATGTTTATTTTAATTTTAATATGAACTGTAATATTTATGTTTATTTTTATACTAATATGAACAGTATTATTTATCTTTATTTTTATACTAATATGAACTGTATTATTTATGTTTATTTTTATACTAATATGAGCTGTATTATTTATCTTTATTTTTATACTAATATGAACTGTATTATTTATCTTTATTTTTATACTAATATGAACCGTATTATTTATCTTTATTGTTATACTAATATGAACCGTATTATTTATCTTTATTTTTATACTAATATGAACTGTATTATTTATGTTTATTTTTATACTAATATGAGCAGTATTAGTTATGTTTATTTTTATACTAATATGAGCAGTATTATTATGAATTGGAGCTAATTGGTGTTTATTAGTGCTATGTAATGAACTTTTTTTGTTTGCAAATAAGTTAAAACTGACACTCAGTATAAGCAAGATTGTAATAAGTAATTTTCCTTTAAGACAACTAGTTTAGTATATATTTTTTAAGAGTCTATATACCCCTTTAAGCTAAAGGGTTGTTGAGTTTATATTTAAGAATGGTATGATACAGCTGTAAGTATCCCTGGCGAAGTGCCGATTACAGCAGGCAACGCGTCGGATATCAGCTGTGGTGTAAGGAGTGGTGTTAGTCCTATGTGTTTCACTGAAAAATAAAGAAGGTTTGTTTTAACCTACAAGCACGTTTCTGACCGTATTTCTTCAGTTCCTGTTGTTCGCATTTCAAGTGAAATGCTTGTGCAATGCCGCCCCCTGCAGATTCACGGCTAATCAGTCGCTAAAAGGGGTGTCAATCATCGGGATGATTGCTGTCTGCCACCTCAGAGGTTAAGGAGCAGCGGTCTTATGGCGGAAACTGCTGCATTCGCAGCATAATAAATCAGTCCCTTAGTATCTGACTAAGTAAATATGTTTATTCTTCAACGCATTAAAACATGATCTAATATGATGCTTCCGCAAATTGCATTAAAACTAAAATGCTTATCAGTCTGTGTGAAAAAAAGGCTGATTCTGGGATCTTATCAGTCCGTGTATTTAACTGCAAAGTTCAGCATTTACACTTCTTTTCCCAATGTCCAATGGTGTTTATAGAAAGTTATGTGACTGTGGTAAATGATATATAAAAAAGTTAGCCCAAAAGACAATATCTTAATGGTTTGTGATACTTTTTTGAACTGACGATCCTTCTGAACTTGGTGTTTCCTCAAGTGTTTTGTCGCATCACTGGTCACGTGACCTTACTTCGACCAATCTGCTTGCGGTAGTGAAAGTCTTTATAGTCTAAGAGATATCAGTAGAGCGCTGGTATAAGGAGGATACCACACCACTTACAAGATGAAAAGATCCTTCGTTCTTTTCAAGATAGTTTAAAATTAGGAGGGTTGGAGTAAGTGCGCTAAAAAAGCTAAAGGTATCAGAAATAGTCTAAATCCTTCTTAGTGATTATTTAATTTTAAAAAATTTTAAAAATATATTTCTAAGAAATTGATCGATGGTCAGAGGAAAGAAGTGTAATAATAATAATTATATGTGCTGAAATTACTCTATTAATAATTTTAATTTGATCCGGGATCTTAAAAGTAACAACCGGAGTTTTTAAACAAAGTAACATTAGTAT
Source organism: Bombina bombina (assembly GCF_027579735.1). Taxonomy (NCBI): domain Eukaryota; kingdom Metazoa; phylum Chordata; class Amphibia; order Anura; family Bombinatoridae; genus Bombina; species Bombina bombina. Next base: position 95,685,312 of record NC_069510.1, read on the forward strand.
TCCTGTGATACACAGTCCCTGGTAATTTGTTACAGAGATCGTTTTATTTAAATATTTTTATTTATTTGTTATGTTGGTATAATTTGGGGAGAGGTCCCCTTGTTGAATTTTACATTTCTTTTATCTTTATAATAAATAGTTTTAGAATTGCACATGTGTTTAGATTCTTTCATAGAGATTATTGTACGCAACTTGTTAACATATATGTTTAGGAATTGCCACTGATACTATCACATTTTTTTTATATTTTTTCTTTAATTTTTTATTTTTTGGCGTTTAGTCTCCTGACTATCTGGTTTTTGGGATTCATTTTCACATATATAAGCCTTTTTATCACTAGTATTTTTTCATAAAGCTTTTTTCACAGAGATATTTTTAAAGTTATATTATTATACATGTTTTACAACAGAGATTTTCCACACAGAGAGATTTTTTCACAGAGATTTTAATTAAAATTATTAATAGAGTAATTTCAGCACATATAATTATTATTATTACTACACTTCTTTCCTCTGACCATCGATCAATTTCTTATAAATATATTTTTTAAAATTTTTAAAATTAAATAATCACTAAGAAGGGATTTAGACTATATCTGATACCTTTAGCTTTTTTAGCGCACTTGCTCCAACCCTCCTAATGGTGGTGAAAGTCCCTTTACAGTGCACTTTTTAGCGTTGCGTTGATGCAAGCTTCTTCTGGTGGAATACAACGATATTGAAGTGCTGTCCCCACCTCTTTCTCTGGTAGCCTACGTGTTACCAGCTGCTTGTGTGTCTCAGATCAGGCGATCTACGTGTTTCGGCTTTTCAGCCTTTATCAAGATGCCTTACTGGTGTGTAGGGAAACACGATGATGTTAACAAGATATTATTATAGGATTTTAGAGAATCTATTATATTCTATTTTTGTAACTTGGATTCAGAAGGAAATGACTGTTTCATTCATCAGCACCACACAAATCTATTAAATGCAGTAGCCTTGAACTTTAACCTGTTTCACAAATAAATTCCATTATCATATGTTGAGGAGCTTTTTGCAAGTAGTTGATGATTCAGCTGAGCTCTTGGCTTGTTATATCTACACACGTAATGTTTTAGTTGTCAAGAAATCAGGTGTTATCCGTCTGAAGCACGAATGCTTCACTTAACGTAGACTAGAAAACTATTTATCACATTTTTAGTGTAACAGGTGCATATTGTTAAATTGGCAAAGACAGAGTCATACTCAGTGCCTCCTAACCAGATCAGGTGTAACCACAACTAAGTTGCCTAAGAACTGTATGGGGCAAACAACCTTGCATTCTGGTCTTGAGTAGCTTTTGTGCAGTACCTGTTATTTTGGCTTTTACAAGAGCCCCACTATACCTCACTTCCCCCTCTATAATGCACTACCACTCTACATTGTATCATATCCACTCGCACTATAATAAATCTACCCCTAATTGTACTTTTACATGTATTTAAGCTGTTTTTTATGCAACTTTTTTCTTTCCCTACCCGTTACGCAAGCTCTGAAGTTGCGCTAACCAGACAAGTGTAAATAAAGATTGAGTACTCACAATTACTTTCAACTTGTAATACATGCGCAAAAGCTGGAAAAAACACAATATTGTGCTCCACTTGTAATCCAGCCTAATGTTTTGGATTCTTTCCACTTGGAATTTATAGTCTTGGGTTTTGTCAAATATTTTTGTGCAAGTAGGGTTTAATCCGGCCTGGTCTACAATAGTCTATAACAGTTAGTGGGATAAATGATATGGGATACAAACTATTGCACTGCAATGTAAACAATCTAAATCTTTTTGTTTCAACAGCAGAATATCTAGGGGTAGATTTATCAATCAGCAGATGCTGATTTCTACGCCCGAGGTTTCAGGCGCTACTCCTTAACTTCTCCGCCACCTCTGAGGTGGCAGACTGCAATAATCTCTATTGGGATGATTGACACCTCCTGCTAGCAGCCAATTAGCCAATATTGTGCAGGGTACAGCATTGCACAAGCATTTAGCGATGCAGGGCGGACATGTTTCGCTATAGCGAATTATGTCCGCCCGGGGGTTTATTACATTTACCCCTAGTATGTACCTTATGGATTTAAAGTGGGCAGTCTAGTCAAAATTAACCATTCATGATTCAGATAGGGCATGTTATTTTAAACAACTTTCCAATTTACTTTTATCATCAATTTTTCTTTGTTCTCTTGGTATTCTTTATTGAAGGCTAAACCTAGGTAGGCTGATATGCTAATTTCTACGTCCTTGAAGGCCGCCTCTTATGTGAGGGCATTTTTACAGTTTTTTTATAACTAGAGGGCATTAGTTCATGTGTGCCATATAGGTAAAATTGTGCTCACGCACGTGGAGTTACCTAGGAGTCAGCAATGATTGGCTAAAATGCAAGTCTGTCAAAAGAACTAAAATAAGGGGGCAGTCTGCAGAGGCTTAGATACAAGGTAATCACAGAGGTAAAAAGTGTATTAATATAACTGTGTTGTGCAAAACTGAGGAATGGGTAATAAAGAGATTATCTATATTTTTAAACAATACATATTCTGGAGTATACTGTCCCTTTAAGCATTTATTACTTATTATATTGTATTTATATTACTTTATGCTTAATGTTTTTTGTCTCTATATTCACATCTAGGTTTGTCTCAGAACGAAGCTGACTTTGAGAAAAGAAGGCAGATATATGGTATGAACTTCATACCCCCCAAAAAACCCAAAACCTTCTTACAATTAGTCTGGGAAGCTCTACAGGATGTGACTCTTATCATTTTGGAAGTTGCTGCTATCGTCTCACTGGGTCTTTCATTCTATGCACCACCAGGAGAACAGAGTGAGAGTAAGTACAATCAGGGTTTTACAAACCAAAGGTGTAACGGTGATGCTGTTGCGGTCATTATGTTCAGCTATATATTCTAATTTTTTTTACTTTTTTATTATTTAAAGCCCTATTTCCCTAATTTACCTATATCCTGCAATGAAAACTGCAGGGCATGTACATTTATAGCTATAGATGCGTGAAAGAACTGGCACATGCTGCAAGAATGATTGCGCCCCCTTAGAACCAACACTGGTACTGTCTAATACACAATGACAACATGTTTTGTTGCACTGGCAGTCATGAAAAAAAATCATTATTTTGTTACTATTTAGTGCTAAAAAAATGAAGCATTAAAACAAACTGAAGTTGCTGAATAACATTTTGAAATGTCACTATCCTTCTCCATCAATGGTCACCATGTTCAACTAGAAAAAAGCACTAAACAAGTATGACCCCTCTCTCGGCTACTTTTTGAAGTTGGAAACAAATTGTTAAAAGAAAATCACCAAAAGGAAAGTATATATAGTGACTGTGACGAACCAAGGTTATCCAACCCTGCGCCAGTCACTTATTTGGCACAGAAAGGGTTATCAGCCCCCTTTTACTGTCACCAATAGGTCACTATCTAGCCACACCAGGCAAGCTTGTGATTCAGTTTAGTGGGTGCAAGGGTTAACCACACTCCCTAGTCTGTATTAGACATAAGAGAAATGCCCAAAAGTCCTTTTTAATGCCACCCACACTAAACCAACAATCCTATAGCTCAAATACTGCCACCACTTAAAATTTATTAAAGGGGAAATCCTAAGAAAAAACCCAGACTTTACACATTAACTCTCTAAATACAATTTAGCAGAAAATAACCTAAATTATACAGTTCTAATATTCCAGTCTCTTTCAGTAATGTGGTTCAATTATTAGGCAAAGGCCAAACTTAATAAAGGAATTATTTATTATGCCAAAAATATTATGCACAATGCATTATTAATAAAAAGTTGTCACAAATAAAATTACGCACGCAAACAGTGTTTTAAAATAAAAAGGAGAAAAACAGAATTGAATACTTTCCTAGTTTTCAAGATCTGTGCCAGGGGCTGGCATGAAAATGATGGCTCCTTACTCTGCAGAACAGCTCCCCTTGTAAGAATGACAATCTTATTGTTAAGAAATAAGATTCTTATACTGATTTCCCATAGATCAGGTTGCCTCACCACACCCTCCTGGGCGGGCTAAGAAACCCCCCATGTCTTTATGACCTTCAATAGACTCATTTCTTGCCTGAAATTATACAATACATTATAAGTTCTGCTAGGTAACTCCACTTTCATATATACCTCCTAGTTTCATTTGGAGAATCAATTTGAGACCAGATATGACAGATTTCCCTTCATTTTATGTCATTACAGATTCACACACATATGTACATAATATACCAATGTCCTTTCAGTGACCTGGTCAGTTTTTGTGATTGAGGCCCTGTTTTGCATCATGCATTCTATTGACAGCCTAAGCCATAAACTCTATCCTGTGTATTTTCTGAAACTAAGAGCTTGAGTGGCTTTATGACTCAATGTATACACAATAACATTTGGTGCAGCTATTTAGGAGGCTCCTGGCACTTCAAAGAAAGCACAAGTCACCATTATTCTTGAAAAACAAATAACTGTTTTGAGTTCAAGCTACACAGAATTAACCCCTTCTTAGCTAAATCCTGAGGTTTTCGTGACATTAAGAGCTAGAGTACAAGTGGAGTGCATTATTGCGCGCCTGCAAATGGGGACATTTGCCTGTTTGCGGGCGTGTGATAAATAACCAGCCATTACAAGTGGTTAATTTTATAAATATGCCCCAAATGCCTATAAAATACTGTCTAGTGTAGTTTATTTAAAAAAAAAAAATTGCACCATTTTTATTTTTTAATAAAGTAACTGCACTAGGCAGTATTTTGGGAGTAAAGTTCGCAGGAGTGGGGTGTTAGAAACAAAAAGGGCTGTCTCTGAAATATACAATATGGCGGTGTCCACTGCTTTATGGACATTAGAATGTTACCTTTATTTTTTCAATTTTTAAAAAATATTATGATATACATTATTCTCAGGCTAATATTTGCTCTGAATACATCATTCTATAAATGATTTATTTAGTGTTTAATGTCCCTTTAAGAAATACTATATGTTGTACACTGATGTCAGCATGCACACACAGACGTCTACATAATGAGAACTGAAATAGAACCACAGCTTGCTTAGACTTGGATCTATCACAACAGCATTGTTACTTGCACAAATTACATACACAGAGCAGAATTTTCAGAGGAAGCGATCATCAATAGCGATGATTAGCATTTGTTATTGCTTCTGTTTTCAAAAACCAACAAAAGCTAGGGCTGAATCATTCTGCAGTAAGACACTATCTCTCTAGTCTACAGCCTAGTATAGGACATGTAAGTAGATAGTATAGGACATGTAAGAGATCATTTAGGGTTGTATTATGTTTGGTTGTACTTGTAGATGTCTATCGAGGGACATGTAAACCCTTGTTTCTCATACTGTGGTACATGTACCAGTGGGGGTACCTGGAGCATTAGCAAGGACCAGGGCCGGAATGGGAAATCAGATGGACCCTGGAAATTTATTTTGTATAGACTGGTCCTGCCCACCCCCCCCCCACCAGCCCAGCCAACCCTGCCCCCTGGTATAAGCCCACATATAATACCTGCACAAATCAAATGCAGACAGCATAGGAGCCGATCTCCCTTCACAACCCCTAACAGCAATGCTACTAACCTACTTGAGCTCTGTGTGCTTGTGCTCTCAGTGTGCTGGCCCATATGGCCTCCAGCTCGCCTCTCTACTTGTCATGATACCCCCCGCCCCCCTCCCCACAGCCTCTCTCCTTGTCATGATATCCCCCGCCCCCCTCCCCACAGTGCTATTAGAGTGGAGGGACTGCCTCACTATGCAAGCTCTTATAGCACTGCGGGAAGGAGGGGGGCAGGATAGCATGACAAGGAGGCGAGCTGGAAACCACATGGCCCGGCACACTGGGAGCGCGAGCACACATAGCTCAAGTAGGTTAGTAGCCTCTGTGCGCTCAACAAGATCATTGTGCTCCCTCAGCTGCTCAATGTCTGCCAATAGCTGGCGGGTGGCCCACCAGGACTTTTACCAGTATCCTGGAACGCCAATCCAGCCCTGGCAAGGAATACTCCAGCACTTGCCCTTTTATTATTTTTATTCCTGATGCAGCAAACATTAAAGAAATCTGTGTTTCTCAGTTCTACCATCAAGGACCCCTAACAGGCCAGATTGTATTTCACTGCCTAAGCTGGTCAGCTGATTACTCACTGGGACCGACTCACCTGTGCTCAGGTAGGGAAATCCTTAGAATCTGTCCGGTTAGTGACACTTGAGGACTGGAGTTGAGAAACTCTCATATAAAGTTTGTTACAGGGAAAGGATCAGTTTGTATTTCACTGAGCAACATGCCAGATGTAGGGCCACAGTGACATATCACATACAAAATATGTCATGGTGAAAACTGTCAAGTAAAGTGTTCTATACCTATTACATCCCTATTTGTTTTTTATATATGTGGCACAATGTTAAAGAATTATATCTATGTTGTGTGTATGTTTTCTCTATAAGTTAATTTATTTATTATTTGTTGCTCTATTTCCAAACATATGCTAAATTTACATTCAGTAAAACTGGATTTCAAAATAAATCCCTGAGAGCAGAAAATGATGCATGATAGCAATTTTAATTGAGGAACACTGGTGTAGATAATTGAATCTTTTTGTACTTGAGAACAATTATGTTATATATTTATAAATGAGAAAATTATTTCAGCCATAATTCATCCAGTCTTCAAACTGTAAACTAAGGGGTAGATTTACTAAGCAGCGGATCCTGCTATCCACCTCCGTACTTTCTGGCTCCATGGAAATGTAAGTTAAGAAGCAGCGGACTTAAGATACGATCAAGTTAATTGACAATCCCTGCTAACGACCGATTGCCTGCGAATGTGCAGGGGGTGGCATTGCGCAAGCATTTCACAAGAAATGCTTGTGCAATGATAAATGCCGGAAGCGTCGGCATTTATCTATGTGCAGCGGACATGATCCACCACAGCATATCATGTCCACCCGCACATTGATAAATCTACCCCTATCTCTTAGGTCTCTTTCTTGCTAGAAATAATAAAGTGTTTTTAGCATATTATTTATGCTCAGGTTACAAATGAGTTTCTTATCATTTAGTTGAGTCTAAAAGGGATTTACAGGCTTAAAAAAATATTAAACCCAAATTTATTCTTTCATGATTCAGATAGAGCATGCAATTTTAAGCAACTTTCTAATTTACCCCTATTATCAAATTTTCTTCGTTCTCATGCTATCTTTAATAACTAAGGAGCCGGCCCATTTTTGGTTCAGCACCCTGGATAGTGCTTGCTAATTGGTGGCTAGATTTAGTTGAACCAAAAATAGGCCGGCTCGTTAGCTTACATTCCTGCTTTTCAAATAAGGATACCAAGAGAATGAAGAAAAATTGGTAATAGGAGTAAATTAGAAAGTTGCTTAAAATGGCATGCTCTATCTGAATCATGACAGAAAAAAAATTGGGTTTAGTGTCCCTTTAAGGTAACTGTTATTTCAATAATAAGTATATCAAGTAAATATTATAACCACAAAGCACCCAATGGCAAAAATGACATGCTCTTATTTGTTAGTTAATTCAGCAGTAGTTTCCGCTCTGGACCAATCAGCAACTAGCCCCCAGTAGTGCATTGCTGCTCCAGAGTCTACCTAGCTACTGTTTTCAACAAATGATAAAAAGAAAATGAAGCCAATTAGATTATACAAATCAATGGGACAGTAGTTTAAAATTGCATGCTCTATCTGAATCATGTACATTTAGTTTTTTACTTCACTGTTCCGTTAATGTGTTCTCAATGACTTGTTATTAAATGTATAGGAAATTGTTCGTTTGTGTTTATTTTTGCACCTGAAATAGCGTATACGTTAATATTTCAGCATTTGAGGGGTTAAGTCAATACTGCATTTGATACTGGCAATCAATAGGTTAAACTACTGCTCTGTATGAAAACCTCTATAATGTTATCTGGGGTTACTGAATGTTTGGGCTGGATTTTGAACAACTTTGTGACGCCATGATCTAACTATTGTACTTTAAGCCAGTGTTTCTCAACCGTGGTCCTCAAGTAGCCCTAACGGTCCATATTTTTATTATCGCTGAACTAGAACACAGGTGAAATAATTAGCTGATAGGTGACAGCAGGTTAGTAACCATGGCTACTGGTCAGCTGATTACTTCACCTGTGCTCTAGTTGTTATAATCAAAACCTGACCTGTTGGTGGTACTTGAGGGCCGCGGTTAAGAAACACTGCTATAAGCAGTGGGTATGATTATTACTAGCATAAGTCCTCTGTATAATGTTTATGTAGCATGCTTTAACTCACTGGATGTTTTTATGCTGACTAGATTGTGGGAATGTTGGATCTGGAGGTCATGAAGAAGGAGAAGCTGAAGCTGGGTGGATTGAGGGAGCCGCCATATTGCTCTCTGTCATCTGTGTTGTGTTGGTTACGGCCTTTAATGATTGGAGTAAAGAAAAACAGTTCCGGGGCCTGCAGAGTCGCATTGAACAAGAGCAAAGATTCTCCGTCGTCAGAAATTGCCAAGTCATACAGATCCCAGTGGCCGAGCTCATTGTGGGAGACATCGCCCAGATAAAATATGGTGAGAACTTTCTCTTTCATCAGAAAAGTGTACTTACTGCTAAAGTAAACCCTAACAGGGAAGAAAGACACAGAACACTTGAATGTGGCACTAGCACAAATATTGTGGGACAATGACCTGGTTCTGAGGCAATGGACGGAAACCTTTAAACAATAAAATATAAAACTTAATGTGAAAAAGAAAGACTTCTGTTTCCAGAATTATATAGGATTACATTAGAATGTCTATAGCTACAATATATTATATACCAATAGAATACAGGTATACCTCGCTCATACAGCAGATTAGGGACCGGAGCCCCGCTGTAAAGTAAAAACCTCCTTAAAGTGAAAAAACATGGTTTTAGCTTTCTTTTCACTTGCCAATGTGTTTAAAAACTTGAAAACATGTTTGAACTAACATATATTAGGGGTGCAATAGCGCTAAGTTTAATTTAACACTAGCACAGCACAGTATTCAATTAGTATTCAATAAAAACTGCACCTTTAAAATAATGACAATTACTGTTGTAAAATTTGCCAGACTACCACATTAAGATACAGATTGCACTGTAATGCTGTAAACTGAGTGAACTGCGCACAACAAAATGGTGCCAGTCACTTTATCCGCAATATCACGATGAGTACAGCACGTTTTCAAAATCCTTGGAGGTTGAACTTTAGCACCACAAAGCGCTGTAATGTGAAGCGCTGTAAAGTGAGGTATACATGTACCTTATAACTAAGGCCTAGATTTCATTGAGGTGGTAAAGTTTGGAAACTGGTGGTAACATAAAAAATCACCATAGACTTTAATGAACATAAATGTTTTTATGAACAGTTTCCACAATTTACCATCTCAATGGAAACTAGGCCTTTATTGGGTAAACATAAGTAACTTGTGCAATAAGAATGTATGATCCCCAGGATGGTAGCCAAACACTTTAACAAGACCTTCTGTGAGCTTCTTTCAGTCACAGTGCACACTCAACTTAGGGCTCGTTTCTATTGAGGTGGTAAATTGTGGAAACTGGTGATAAAAAACTTTGGCCTAGTTTCCATTGAGGTGATAAAGTTTGGAATCTGGTGCTAAAAACATTTATCTCCATTAAAGTCTATGGAGACTTTTTAAGTTACCACCATTTTGTAAACTTTACCACCTCAAGGGAAACTAGGCCTAAGGCCTAGTTTCCATTGAGGTGGTAAAGTTTGGAAACTGGTGATAAAAACATTTATCTCTATTAAATTCTATTAAAATTTGTATGTTAACACCAGTTTCCAAAACTTTACCACCTCAATGTAAACTAGGCCTTACTTGGAAAATAAATAGACACAGCAGCTGACAGACACAAACGACTAGATTACATTTCAGTAGCTTAATCTAACAGACATTGTGGTATTTGCCATGAGTAGGTTGGTAACTTTAGCCTGAGAAAAGTAATTATATTCCAGTTGCTAAATGCCTCTGATTACTGTGAAATTCAGGCATTAAATAGTTATTTTAGCATATGCCAAACCATCTCTACCAAATGTTGGATAATGGTCTACTGGCAGATTGTTAAAGGGATATGAAACCCAAATGTTTACTTTCATGATTCAGATAGAGCATGCAATTTTAAGCAACTTTCTTATTTACTTCTATTATCAATTTTCTTTGTTCTTTTGGTATCTTTATTTGAAAAGGTATGAATGTAAGCTTAGGTGCCGGGGAATTTTTGGTTCAGAGCCCTGGGTATCGCTTGCTGATTGGTGGCAAGCACTACCAAGGTGCTGTACCAAAAATCGGTTTGCTCTTAAGCGCTTACATTCCTGCTTTTCAAATAAAGATAAAAAGAGAATGAAGAAAAACTGATAATAGGAGTAAATTAGAAAGTTGCTTAAAATGGCATGCTCTATCTGAATCATGAAAGAAAACATTTGGGTTTCATATCCCTTTAAGTGCTAACTAGTGAGACTATAAAATTGTTGTGCGAATTCCCTGCAGAGAGTAGTTACAATTGGTAAATTTATTTTGCACAAGAATATTCAGCACAACTTGTGCTCTTGCTTAAACAACTACAAATGCAGCCCATGTACATGCTGCATACACTGACATATGTCACAACAATGTATGACAGTTCCATGAATTGTAGTCAGTACTCGGCTAAATTAAGTTTAAAGTGCTCATTAAACCGCCTGTGAACAGCTATGAATTTTAGGTTTGATAAAAACCCAATAAAGAGATACAGCTAAAGAAAAAACAATTGCAGAGGATGCCAAATAAACGTCACATGCACGCAAATAACAGAAGAATCCATTATAATGTATATAGTGCACACATCTGATTCTGCACCTCTTATAAATATATATCCTATGATCAGAGAGGAAATCTTTGACTTATTCATTATTCTTTACTTTCCATTGAGGTGGTAAAGTTTGGAAACTGGTGGTAATATTAAAATTCTCCATAGACTTTGATAGAGATAAATGGCTAGTTTCCATTGAGATGGTAACGCTTAGAAACTCATGGTAACATAAAAATTCTCCACAGACTAAGGGCTAGTTTCCATTGAGAGGGTAAAGTTTGGAAACCTTTGGTAACATAAAAAATCTCCACAGACTAAGGGCTACTTTCCATTGAGTTGGTAAAGTTTGAAAACCTTTGGTAACATAAAAATTCTCCACAGACTAAGGGCTAGTTTCCATTGAGTTGGTAAAGTTTGGAAACCTTTGGTAACATAAAAATTCTCCACAGACTAAGGGCTAGTTTCCATTGAGTTGGTAAAGTTTGGAAACCTTTGGTAACATAAAAATTCTCCACAGACTAAGGGCTCGTTTCCATTGAGTTGGTAAAGTTTGGAAACCTTTGGTAACATAATAATTATCCACAGACTAAGGGCTAGTTTCCATTGAGTTGGTAAAGTTTAGAAACCTTTGGTAACATAAAAATTCTCCACAGACTAAGGGCTAGTTTCCATTGAGTTGGTAAAGTTTGGAAACCTTTGGTAACATAAAAATTCTCTATTGACGTTAATGGAGATAAATGGTTTTACACCCAGTTTCCAAACTTTACCACCTCAATGGAAACAAGGCCCATGTGCTTACAACCAATTACCTCATGCTTCAGCTATGGCCTACTTTCAATTGAGGTGGTAAAGTTTGAAAAAGTAAAAACATTTATCTCCATTAAAGTCTATGGAGAATTTTATTGTTACTACCAGTTTCCAAACTTTACCACTTTAATGGAACTAAGCCTAGTTTAGCACAATTTGCTGTTTAGTATGTTTATAAATTTTGGCCTAGTTTCTATTGAAGTGGTAAAGTTTGGAAACTGGTGGTAACTTAAAAAATCTCCATAGACTTTAATGGAGATAAATGTTTTAATCACCAGTTTCCACAATTTACCACCTCAATGGAAACGAGCCGTTTATGTATACTTTTCTTAACAATAGTTTTCAGGCTACAGTTGCTATACTGCCGGCACATTTGCTACTAGAGACTATTGAGTTTACTTATTGAGGGCTAGTTTCCATTGAGGTAGACCATTTTCAATACTGGTGATAAAAACATGTATATCCATTAAAATTTATGGAGATTTTTTTTTAAGTTACCACAAGTTTCCAAACTTTACCACCTCAATAGAAACTAGACCTGAATACAGAAATAGGCAAACAGTAAGCTACATTTTTCTGTATATTTAAGCATTTATAGACATTAGTACAGTATAACATCCGGTTGTGGCCAACAGTGAAACAGACAATTACTTTTGTATATTGAAAATACATCCTGTGCAGTTTGTGTCCCCTCTTTTTCCCAGTAAATATGTAATATTGGATTATTTGCAGCTTAACCTGAGTTTTAGGGAGCATAAACCGACTTGTGTCTAGAATGTTGTCGAGTACACAAAAGGGTTAATTTGATTTATGTTCTATTGTGATTTCCCAGGCGACCTGCTGCCCACAGATGGAGTTCTGATCCAGGGAAACGATCTCAAAATTGACGAAAGTTCATTGACGGGAGAGTCAGATCATGTGCGCAAGTCTGTAGAGAAGGATCCAATGCTGCTTTCTGGTGAGGTTGACACAGGAAGTGACACAGATATGATGTTATATTTAAAGGGATATGAAACCCAAAAATATTCTTTTGTGATTTAGACGGAGCGCACAATTTAAAAACAAAAAGTTTCCAACTTCGATTATCAAATTTGCTTCATTTACATGATATTCTTTGTTGAAGAGTCCCTAGGTAGGTGTCTGGAGCACTATATTGCAGAAAATAGTACTCTTGCAAAAGGATATCAGTCTTGCAAAACTGCTGCCATATAGTGCTTCAAATATGTCCGACTCCTAAGCTTACGTCACTGCTTTTCAACACAAAATAACAAGAGAAAAAAAGAGAAATCTATAATAGAAGTAAATTAGAAATTTGTTTAAAATGTCGTGCTCTATCTGAATCATCAAAGAAAATTTTGGGGTTTTATATTCCTTTAATTGAAGAGGATAGTGCATATGCCAATTTGTACTTAACTTGTTTCCAATTTAGTTGTACTTAAAAGTCCAGTTTAAAACTAAAAATAAGGATTTGACTATCTCAGACAAGTAGAAGAAGGAAGAAAATTGATAAAAGAATACATTGTGAAAAAAGGTATGACTAATAGTCAAAAACATATGTCCGAAAATGTATCTCTGTTCTATCTAACTAAATATTCACATTTAAAACCCTTAAAGAGATGTAGAAAAGTGTATTCTAATACATTATCAGCAACACAAAATTTGCAAAAGATGAAAAATATTAAAAAGAATCCCAAAAATGTGCCCAACTTTCAGTTTGATGCCAAGCATGCAATTTGTTTTACTGACCAAGCATGGGCTGGTATATTAATGCATCTGTACCACAGCTCAGGGGAATTCTGTGTTCATTTCTTCTATCAAGAGTTTGTTATTTTAAAATAGTGCCGGTTTGTACTATTTACTCTACAGCAGAAAGTGATGAAGATTTCTGCTAAGAGGAATATGATTTTAGCACCAGTAACTAAAATCCATTGCTGTTCCCACGCAGGACTGTTAACCAGAGAACATCAGTTGGGGGGAACAGTTTGCAGGCTTAACTGCTTCAGGTATGATCAGGCATTTTTTTAACAAGACCATGTAATGCTAGAAGACTGACAGAAATTCCCTCTGGGATTGGTGAGCCATTTTTTTCTAATAGACTCTGTATAAAATGATGGCTTATATTTAGGGCTCTATGCTGGTTGACACTATTGTGGGCTTTAAAATCGATTGCTTTTTAACATGTTTTTCACTATCAATAAGGTGTTTTTTCAGACTTTAAAACACTTTTGGGGTTTAATTTCGGCCTGGCACTTATTTGGACATCTAAATCTAGTCAGAAAGGCCCCTCCACTCTAGAATGAAGAGGGAGGAGGCCTAATTTTTAGGCCTAAATTGTGCAGTTGTTTTTGCCTAGGCAATCCATGCAGCTTCATGTGGGGAGTCAAGAGGCATCATAAAAGACTCCAGGGAGGCTTATTTCCTGCTAAAATAATCCCTAATGAAGGTAAAGGCTACAGTGAGAAGCTGTGGCTAGTACTGTAGTGTGTTAACTGTTATTAACTCCGGTTTGGGCATTAAGGGGTTAATTGATCTTAAAATTTGTGTGCAATATTTTCAAAGCATTAAGACTCTGTGGTGAAAATTTCATTAAAATCGGATGTTTATTTCATGGTTTTTTGATATTTCAGTAAAAAAGTGTGCTTTTTAATTATTTAAAGAGACAGTAACGTTTTTGTCAAATATAATTTTTATTGCATTATAGTTCTGTTTAAGTCTGTTAAACATGTCTGAGTCTTCAGATAGCCTATGTTCTGTATGTCCAAAGGCCAAGGTTGTTCCCCCATTAAATTTATGTGTGAAGTGTGCCATAGCGTCCAAACAGCTTAAGGACAGTACAATCACACTTAAAAATATAGCCCAAGATGATTCTTTAGCTGAAGGTAGTGAAAATAGCTTGCTTTCCTCTCCTTCTGTGTCAACACCAGCTATGCCCGCGCAGGCGATGCCCAGTACATCTAGCGCACCAATTGCGATTACTATGCAACAGTTAGCGGCTGTAATGGATAATTCTATCGCAGCATTTTTATCCAAACTGCCAGCTTTCCTAGGAAGCGTGATTGCTCAGTTTTAAATACAGAAAATGAGCAAGTAAACGCAGAGGATAATTTATCTGTAGTGCCCTCACATCAATCTGACTTGGCGGTGAGGGAGGGCTTGTCTGAGGGAGAAATTTCTGACACAGGAAAAGTTTCTCAGCAGGCAGAGCCTGATACCATAGCATTTAAATTTAAGCTAGAACACCTCCGTGCTCTACTTAAGGAGGTCCTGGCTACTCTTGATGATTGTGACCCTTTGGTGGTCCCAGAAAAATTGTGTAAAATGGATAAATTCTTAGAGGTCCCAGTACACACTGATGCGTTTCCGATACCTAAGAGGGTGGCGGATATAATGAATAAGGAGTGGGAGAAACCAGGTGTACCTTTTGTTCCCCCTCCTATATTTAAGAAAATGTTCCCCATTGTTGACCCCAGAAGGGACGCGTGGCAGATGGTCCCTAAGGTAGAGGGGGCAGTTTCAAAGCTAGCTAAGCGCACAACTATACCAATAGAAGACAGTGGCGCTTTCAAAGATCCTATGGATAAAAAATTAGAAGGTTTATTTAAGAAAATTTTTGTTCAACAAGGTTTTCTTCTTCAACCAATTTCTTGCATTATTCCTGTAACCACTGCAGCTGCTTTTTGGTTTGAGGAATTAGAAAACTCGCTCCAGAAGGAGACTTCTTAGGATGAAGTCATGTATAGAATTCACGCCCTGAAGTTGGCTAATTCTTTCATTACAGATGCCGCTTTTCAGTTAGCTAAATTAGCGGCGAAAAATTCTGGTTTCGCAATAGTGGCGCGTAGAGCGCTTTGACTAAAATCGTGGTCGGCGGATGTGTCGTCCAAAACAAAATTGTTTAATATTCCTTTCAAGGTAAGACCCTATTCGGGCCAGAGTTGAAAGAAATTATTTCAGATATCACTGGGGGAAAGGGCCATGCCCTTCCACAGGATAGACCTTTCAAAGTTAAAAATAAGTCTAATTTTCGTTCCTTTCGCAATTTCAGGAATGGACCGGCGTCTACCTCTACAGCCACTAGGCAAGAGGGTAACGCACCCCAGCCCAAACCAGCATGGAAACCATTGCAAGGCTGGAACAAGGGTAAACAGGCCAAAAGACCTGCTGCTGCTACCAAGACAGCATGAAGGGGTAGCCCCCGATCCGGGACCGGATCTAGTAGGGGGCAGATTTTCTCTCTTTGCTCAGGCCTGGGCAAGAGATGTTCCGGACCCCTGGGCACTAGAAATTGTCTCTCAGGGGTATCTTCTAGAATTCATGGACCTTCCTCCAAGGGGAAGGTTCCACTTGTCTCGCTTATCTTTAGACCAGATAGAGAGACAGGCATTCTTACATTGCGTAAAGTACCTTTTAAAAATGGGAGTGATAAACCCAGTTCCAACAGCAGAACAAGGACTGGGATTTTACTCAAACCTGTTTGTAGTTCCCAAAAAGGAAGGAACTTTCAGGCCAATTCTGGATTTAAAGATCCTAGACCAATTACTCAGAGTTCCATCATTCCAAATGGAAACCATTCGGATTACCAGTTCGTGGCTCTTCCCTTCGGATTGGCCACTGCTCCAAGAATTTTCACAAAGGTGCTAGGGTCCCTTCTAGCGGTGCTAAGGCCAAGGGGCATTGCAGTAGCACCTTAACTAGATGACATTTAATACAGGCGTCGTCTTTTCACAAAGCAAGGGCTCATACGGACATTGTTCTAGCCTTTCTAAGGTCTCACAGGTGGAAGGTGAACATAGAAAAAAGTTCTCTGTCCCCGTTCACAAGGGTTCCCTTCCTGGGAACAATAATAGACTCGGTAGAAATGAAAATCTTTCTGACAGAGGTCAGGAAACTAAAACTTTTGAACACTTGTCAAGTTCTTCAATCCATTCCTCAACCCTCCATAGCTCAGTGCATGGAGGTAACAGGACTAATGGTTGCGGCAATGGACGTGGTTCCTTTTGCTCGAATTCATTTAAGACCATTGCAACTGTGCATGCTCAAACAATGAAATGGGGATTATGCAGATTTTTCTCCCCAGATTCAGATGGACCAGCAAACCAGAGACTCACACCTCTGGTGGTTGTCTCAGGATCACCTGTCTCAGGGAATGAGTTTCCGAAGACCGAAGTGGATCATTGTCACGACCGACGCCAGCCTCTTAGGCTGGGGCACGGTCTGGAAGTCCCTGAAGGTTCAGGGTCTATGGTCTCGGGAAAAATTTCTTCTCCCGATAAACATTTTGGAATTGAGAGCGATATTCAATGCGCTCCGGGCATGGCCTCAACTAGCGGAGGCCAAATTCATCAGTTTTCAGTTGGACAACTTGACGACTGTTGCGTACATCAATCATCAGGGGGGAACAGAGAGTTCCCTGGCGATGAGGGAGGTATCCAAGATCATCAAATGGGCAGAGGATCACTCCTGCCATCTATCAGCAATTCACATCCCAGGAGTGGACAACTGGGAAGCGGATTATCTGAGTCTTCAGACTTTCCATCCGGGGGAGTGGGAACTCCACCCGGAGGTTTTTTTGCTCAGCTGACCCAGCTATGGGGCATTACAGATCTGGATCTGATGGCGTCACGTCAGAACTTCAAAGTTACACGTTACGGGTCCAGGTCCAGGGATCCCAAGGCGACATTGGTAGATACCTTAGTAGCGCCTTGGTCATTCAATCTAGCTTATGTCTTTCCACCGTTTTCCCTTCTCCCCTGGCTAGTAGCCAGGATCAAGCAGGAGAAGGCTTCGGTAATTCTAATAGCTCCTGCGTGGCCACGCAGGACTTGGTATGCAGACCTGGTGAATATGTCATCGGTTCCACCATGGAAGCTGCCTTTGAGGCAGGACCTTCTAATTCAAGGTCGATTCGAACATCCAAACCTAGTTTCTCTGCAACTGACTGCTTGGAGATTGAACGCTTGATTCTAGCTAAACGTGGGGTTTCGGAATCAGTTATAGATACTCTGATCCAGGCTAGAAAGCCTGTCACCAGGAAAATTTACCATAAGATATGGCGGAAATATCTTTGCTGGTGCGAATCCAAGGGTTACTCATGGAGTAAGATTAGGATTCCAAGGATACTATCTTTTCTCCAAGAAGGATTGGAGAAAGGTCTGTCAGCTAGTTCTTTTAAGGGACAGATATCTGCTCTGTCTGTTTGGTTACACAAGCGTCTGGCAGCCATGCCAGATATTCAGGGTTTGTACAGGCTTTAGTCAGAATCAAGCCTGTCTACAGACCTGTGGCTCCTCCATGGAGTCTAAATTTAGTTCTTTCAGTTCTTCAAGGGGTTCCGTTTGAACCTCTACATTCCATAGATATTAAGTTACTATCTTGGAAAGTTTTGTTTTTTTGTAGCTATTTCTTCTGCTAGAAGAGTTTCTGAATTGTCTGCTTTGCAGTGTAATTCACCCTATCTGGTGTTTCATACAGATAAGGTCGTTTTACGTACCAAACCTGGTTTTCTTCCAAAAGTGGTTTCCAATAAGAATATCAACCAGGAAATAGTTGTTCCTTCTCTGTGTGCTAATCCAGTTTCTAACAAGGAACATCTGTTACACCATCTTGATGGGGTTCGTGCTTTAAAGTTTTATCTAAAAGCAACTAAAGACTTCAGACAAACATCGTCCTTGTTTGTCGTCTATTCTGGCAAGAGGAGAAGTCAAAAGGCGACTGCGACCTCTCTGTCTTTCTGGCTGAAAAGCATCATCCGGTTGGCTTATGAGACTGCTGGAAGGCAGCCTCCTGAACGAATTACAGCTCACTCTACTAGAGCTGTGGCTTCCACATGGGCTTCCAAGAATGAGGCTTCTGTTGAACAGATTTGTAAGGCAGCGACTTGGTCTTCACTGCATACGTTTGCCAAATTTTACAAATTCATTACTTTTGCTTCTTCTGAGGCTATTTTTGGGAGAAAGGTTTTGCAAGCAGTGGTGCCTTCCGTTTAGGTTACCTGACTTGTTCCCTCCCTTCATCCGTGTCCTAAAGCTTTGGTATTGGTTCCCACAAGTAAGGATGAAGCCGTGGACCGGATACACCAATGTAGGAGAAAACAGAATTTATGTTTACCTGATAAATTTCTTTCTCCTACGGTGTATCCGGTCCACGGCCCGCCCTGGCATTTTGGTCAGGTTTTAATTTATTTTTTGTAAACTACAGTCACCACTGCACCTTATGATTCTCCTTTTTCTCCTAACCGTCGGTTGAATGACTGGGGGGGGCGGAGCCTGAGGGGAGCTATATGGACAGCTCTGCTGTGTGCTCTCTTTGCCACTTCCTGTAGGGGAAGAGAATATCCCACAAGTAAGGATGAAGCCGTGGACCGGATACACCGTAGGAGAAAGAAATTTATCAGGTAAATATAAATTCTGTTTTAATTTTGAACCTTTTTGTCTCAGGTAACAGCAAACGCGTTTACTTTCAACCCATAATATGCGTGCCACTTCCGACGCACACAAAGAGCCAGGATAAACCCCTTTTTGTTTGCGTTCAGCAGTTAGCACGCCAATCGTAATCTAGACCTCTATTAGGGAAAAGCTGTCTATGCACATTTTTAGATTATGCACAGCAAGACACATTCATTTCCAATAATGCAATGGCTCCTGGGATTTGATAAAATCTTTGATCGATTCCATTAAAGGAGATAAAATGTGCTTAATGTTTTTTTTTTTTTGTTAGCTGGCAACCTATGGTGTGAAATTAAGTTTAAAGCATATTAAAGGGACATTATACACTAGATTTTTCTTTGCATAAATATTTTGTAGATGATAAATTTATATAGCCCTTACAGGTTTTTAAAAAACATTGTGCTGATTTTCAGACTCCTAACCAAGCCCCATCGTTTTAGGAGAATACTGATGTATACCTACTCCAGCTTGCTTCTGTTTGTGCAGGGTCTTTTCATATGCAGAGGGAGGGGGGGAGTGTCTGCTTTTTTTGCTATACAACCACTTTCGGTTGGTGTTCCAGCTAACTTTTCAACAGTGCTAAACTGGGAGCTTCTAAGTAAGTTTTTAAAAGGTTTTATACTGGATTTTTATATCAGTATCTGTGCATATTATTCTTTATAGTAGTGTCTATTACATGCAGGTATATGAAAATTGGTGTATACTGTCCCTTTAAACCACACACAAGCCTGATTATCAAAAGCTTGCCGTGATGTAGAGAAATCACACAACATCTTTGTTTTTTTTTAGCATTATATTGTAATGTATATTGCAGCAGTGCCATTTGTTAACGAGTTGCTGGCATTGCAACAAGGCATTGCCTGGCTGGGTATTTTCTGCATCTACCTCCTTGATTATATTCCTGCATAGGTGCTGTCAATTGAGTGGCAGCTTTCTGTGTAGATAGAGCTGTAGTTGGCCTAATCTGTAGAGATCAGGCAGTAACGTGTGTACACCCTTAAGCAGTAACGTGTGTAAGCTGGTGGGATTTGTCTGAAAAAAAAGCTTTTGTTAATGCAGTAATCTGCTAAGTATATCAATAACTCTTTATTTGAATTCAAGTTATGACCAAGATCATACACAATTCGGAAATTCCCCCTTATTTGAAGAGCAAAAAAACCCCAAATGGAATGTTATATTGTTTATGTGCCATATTTATATTTAAAGTGATGTACTAACATACGAATTGATGAGTTTTTAGAATATTTTTAAAGCTATTAAATGGACATGAAACACAATTTTGTCATAGCCCTTTAATGCTGGTTAAAGCATCAAGCTCCTCATCACCTCCCTTACCCTCAAGCACATAGCTGACATGGGAAGAATAACTTTACAGCAAGTACCAAAATAAGCAAGGGTTAAATGATTAACCCTTTAGTATCTGTATAGCAGGACACCACAAAGCCCCTTAGTTTGTATAGATGTTACACAGCCTGCAATTAGACAGTGATATTAAGCTTTAATATTTTTAACCTGCTAACTCCTGTCTTGGGGCTGCTGAGAACAATATATGCAGATATGTTGAGGACTTGCTAAGACACTATTGAAAGTTTTACAAGTAGGTGGCATTTTATAAGGTTACTATTAATGTTTTGATCTTTGCTGCTGCAGTGATTGCTGGCAATAGAATGTCCCAGTAAATTAGATTTTTTTTTTGTATCTTCTGTGAATTCCAGTCCCAGCACATGAAGAGCCTGGTGTGTTAAGTCATCAAAGCCTTAGTATATACAGGGGGGGGGGGGGGGGGAATTACACATGATCCAACCTGTGCAACCCTATTGAGATGCCTGGCTTCATCACCCCTTGTCTCCTACCCTCCCTGGTATTAAATATCACATATCATGGCTTTCCTTTACCTGGCACCTGACTACACTCTGCTAACCTTCATTGTAACAGATGAGTGCACATACCGGCTAGCACTAATACAGATTCTACCCTCCCTGGTATTAAATATCACATATCATGGCATTCCTTTACCTGGCACCTGACCTCACACTGCTAAACTTCAGTGTAACAGAAGATAAAAGATAAAGAAAACTGCAGAAGAAAAGACTGTAAGCAATGAGACTAATGCTACAGCGCCCTCTGTGGTGGGAGTACTGCACTGCACACATATTTATAAACTATATACAGACTGAATTGAACAAGGGACAGGGACAGGAAGCCAAAAAATGGGACTGTCTAGAAAAAACATGACAGCAACTATGCTCCCAAGATAACACAGAAATGGCGGTGACAGTAAGTGAATCAGGGCCAACATATGTGCAGATATGCACTACCTGGCAAACAGTGAATTTTTATTAATTTTATTTGTTTTCTTTTTAGCCCATATTTTAGAGATGCAGGTTATTACAGCATTCACTGGCACCCCTACTTCACTGCTCCGCCCAGCACATACTATATAATAAAAGGCCAGGGGCGCGATCACATATACGGCGCAGGTTTCGGCGCAAGCGTGGGAACCCGCGCCACCTGTAATTTCACCTCACACATCGGGGTATTACATATACTGCACCGTTAGATGCTAAACTGGCGTAAGTAGGACAAACTGGCGATCTTCTGAAATGTGCGCAAATACACATTTTAGTCATCGCAAGTAACTTACGCCTGTATTTTATCCACGGAAAGTGTCAATAAAGAGTAGTTTTATGCAAATTAGGCTAACACTCGTAAAAATGAACCGCGATTTCATATAAAAATGCAACATGTAATTATGCTATTCAAAATTGATATATAAACCCATATATAAAGAGATGAAGGTAATACAATTATGATTTCCCATTGTTCTCTCCTCCAAGTATTGTTGATTGTTTTGAGAAGAAATCTAAAGTAAATAAGCAAGTATATGTCCACAATGTGATAAAGTACCTACAAGCTCAATCCATTTGATTATGTTGTGGTTTCAAACTATTTCAAATACACAAATAAACCTTAAAAAAACAATATCATAGTATATTGTCCCTTTAACCTTGAGATGCTGCTTAAATGTATGTGTTTGTTAAGGCTTCCAGGGAGTTACGTTGCTTTTTTAGTCAGTGCAAGGGTTGCTGCGCCTGCAATATGTGGCGAGATGAGAATGGAGTACATTTTCTGAATTCTGCGCGCGTAAGTCCTTACGCTGTATATTGGATACCAAATTGCGCTGCTGTTCTATGTTAGTCTATGGGTAAAAAAAATAAGTCTGAAGGGTGAAATATACGCACGTAACTTGTATCCTACGCCGTATATGTAATACCAAAATCGCGTAAAATCTGGCGGCGGAGGATTTTGCGGGCGACGCTGCATATGTAATGGAGGCCCAGGTATGTTTGTCCAACGCAGTCATGCACAGTAGAGACTTCACGAGACAAATATATTATGCCGCAAGAATAGAAGAAACCGCAGTATTACGGAGAATGTAGTAGCGAGCACTTCATTCACCACAATACCCTGTGCAAAGAAAAAGGAGATAAAAGTGCTAAAGAAAAGGCGATAAAAGTGTAAAAGGAAAGAATGAGATAAAAGTGCAAAAGATAAAAGTGCACGATGCCTCTGTATATTTCTTTCCTTACACATTTCGGCCCGGGTACACGGGCTTTAACACTAGTTATTAATATTTCTTGTTTTCATTGCACACAGCCTCACACTCTTACAGGGCAAACATCTAGAAACTATAGTTTTCTGTAAATTCTAAAGTGTGCAGTGCAGTTATGGGACTAGAGGAAGGGAAAACCACTGGCTTGTGCCAAGGTAAACAGTGAAATCCTTATGTTGCTAGTCAGTTTAATATCCTAAATTACTTTATATAAAAGCTATCTTCCAATAAGTCCCTAGGGGTTCATGGTTTTCTCCCTATCCACTTAGTAATGCTGCACCTCATTGATAAAGTAAGGTGTATTCTAAATAGAAATAAACTATTCTTGATTAGGAGGGACATTCCTATCAAAATTTAAATGCACATAGATGAATTAAATCTTTGAAAATAAATATATTTCCAATACACATGCCAAAAATGCTTCTAGTAAAAGTTATCACTAGTTTAGTGTTATTATTTTTAGTGTTAATATTATTCAGCTACTATCTGATTAACTCATGCTAAAGTCATGTGGTTGAAGAAACAACAACAATCTGTTGGTGTGAGATTCTACTAAAGGAAGCGATGGAGCTTGAACCTGTTGGTGTGAGATTCTACTAAAGGAAACGATGGAGCTTGAACCATCATATCGTCCAGGTAGGGAAACACTGCAATACCCTGAGATCTGATCACAGACAATAGGACACCTAAAACCTTTGTGAAGATTCTTGCAGTTGTAGCCAGACCAAATGGTAGAGCAACAAAATGAAAATTCTTGTCTAGAAAGGCAAACCTCAGAAATCGGGAATGTTCCCTGTGGATTGGAACATGCAGATAAGCATTCTTTAAACCTATTGTGGACATAAACTGACCTGGCTGAACAAAAGGCACAATAGTCCAAATAGTTTCCATTTTGAATGAAGTAATTCTTACAAACTTGTTCAGAGCTTTCAGATCCAGAACTGAAACTACTTTTGAAACAATTGAAGAGAATTGAATAAAACCCACCCCATCCCCTGTTCATGCAAAGGAACTGACACAATCACTCACGTAGTTTCCAGATCTGAAATTACTGAAAAATCTCTTGAGCCTTTAAGAGATTTCTTGGTACATTTGACAGAAATAAACTCCCTTTGGGAGGCCTTGTCCTGAATCCTATTCGATAACCCAAACTAGGGATCTGAAACAGACTGAAACCAGGCCTCCTGAAATGGGCATAGTCTGCCCCCTACCAGAACCTCTGGATTGGGTGCCGCACCTTCATGCAGTTTTGGTAGTAGGGATAGATTTCTTGGCCCGCTTTGACTTGATCCATTTAGCCCTAGGCCTCCAGACTGGGCCAGATGAGCCTTGCTTCTGAGCAGAGCAGTCAACTTTTTGTTCCTTATTCTGACAAAAGGAACAAAAACGATTGGAAGCTTAAGATTTTCCCTTAGACTTCTTGTCCTGAGGAAGAAAAGCCCCTTTACCACCAGTAACAGTAGAAATGATAGAATCCATATCAGAACCAAACCATTTGTTTCCCTGAAAAGAAAGAGATAAAAGTCTGGATTAAGATACCAGATGTCAGCAGACCAGGATTTATGTTATAAGGCTCTTCTAGCAGGGACTGACATGCGTTTAATATTGATTTTTATAGTATCAAATACAGCATCACAAATAAAGGAATTGGCACTTTTAAGTAAACCCAAAAGATTTTCACTGGCAGAGTCATCAGTAATAGAAATAGTCAGCCTAAGCAAATACGCTGCTTGTAAAAAAGACCTTCTATGAAAGGACTCTAAATTCCTACCCAAAGGGTCTTTAAACTTTTCCAAAGGGATAGTAGTACTCTTAGCCAGAGTGGAAATAGCCCCATCAATCTTAAGTACAGTTTCCCACAATTCAATATTAGCAGCAGGTAAAGGATTTAACTTTTTAAACCTTGAAGAAGGATTAAAGTAATTACCAGGCTTAGACTATTCTCTAGATACCATCTGAGAGACAGCCTCAGGAATAGGAAAAACCAAACTGAATCTAAATAATTAAGACACGTGAAAATATTTAACACTACAGAACGCGACAAAGTGCACTATCCCGACATGAGTAAACCCAAAGGCTACTTGATTGGTGCTAATGACCAATCAGCCTTCTCTGTTTACACATGCCTCCCCTATCTCCTCATTTTTTATTGCCCCCAGACCTCAAATCAGCCAGATCAGGGCCCTACTTACCTAACATAAGACTCACACCTGTTGACGTTCTTTCTCCCCAATGCTGCATCTGCATATAAGCCCTGCTTCTTCTCAGCTCCTGAGCTCCACCTTCAAGCCAAATCTTCATCTTTACAGCAGAATTCCACTGCTGCCCTTAAATTCCCAGTCTTCAAAAGTGAGTAAAGGTTGATTTCACTACTCGCCACAGTTCAGTTTCTACTCATTCAGGGCTAGTGGGCAAGTGGAAATTTTGTGCCCTGATATATATATATGTGTGTATGTATTTTATATATATATATATATATATATATATATATATATATATATATTCTGTAAATAAATTCTATAAAGTAAGATCGTTAATAGTTTATTTTTTATCAATTAAAAAAATACAAAGTGAATGAACAGAAGAAAATCTAAATCAAATTAATATTTGGTGTGACCACTCTTTGCCTTCAAAACATCATAAATTCTTCTAGGTACACTTGTACACATTCAGGGGTTTTGTAGACATATAGTTATGTGCATGATTAAACAATTATACCAAACATGGGCTAATGGTCCTCAATTTAATATGTAGGTTAAAACACAATCATTAATTGAAACAGAAACAGCTGTGTAGGAGGAATAAAACTGGGTTAAGAACTGCCAACCTCTTCTAACATACAGCGAGATTACGAGTTTTGCAGTAACAGGGGTGCGTTGCTAACGAGCCTTTTTTTCTTACCCCTCACTTATGCCAACGCTGGTATTACGAGTTTTCTGCAAGCCGGCGTTAGCCTCAGAAAAGTGAGTGTTGAGCAAAATTTAGCTCCACATCTCACCTCAATACCAGCGTTGCTTAAGTCAGCGGTAAACTGGCAAAACGTGCTCGTGCACGATTTCCCCATAGGAAACAATGGGGCTGAGCTGGCTGAAAAAAAAAACTAACACCTGCAAAAAAGCAGCGTTCAGCTCCTAACACAGCCCCATTGTTTCCTATGGGAAAATTAATTTTATGTCTGCACCTAACACCCTAACATGAACCCGAGTCTAAACACCCCTAATATTACACTTATCAACCCCTAATCTGCCGCCCCCGCTATCGCTGACACCTACATTATATTATTAACCCCTAATCTGCCACTCCGGACAACACCGCCACCTACATTATACTTATGAACCCCTAATCTACTGCCCCCAACATCGCCGACACCTACATTATATTTATTAACCCCTAATCTGCCCCCCCCACGTCGCCGCAACTATATTAAATTTATTAACCCCTAATCTGCCGCCGCCAACGTCACCACAACTATTATAAATTTATTAACCCCTAAACCTAAGTCTAACCCTAACCCTAACACCCCCCTAACTTAAATATAATTGAAATACATCTAAATAAATTTACTACAATTAAATAAATTATTCCTATTTAAAACTAAATACTTACCTATAAAATAAACCCTAAGCTAGCTACAATATAACTAATAGTTACATTGTATCTAGCTTAGGGTTTATATTTAACTATTTAATAACTACCTAGCTAAAATAAGTACAAAAGTAACTGTAAAATAAACCCTAACCTAAGTTACAATTACACCTAACACTACACTATAATTAAACTAATTACCTAAACTACCTACAATTAATTATAATAAAATAAAATAAACTAAATTACTAAAAAAAAACAACACTAAATTACAGGAAAAAAAAAGAATTACAAGAATTTTAAACTAATTACACCTCATCTAATCCCCCTAATAAAATAAAAAAGCCCCCCCCCAAAATAATAAAATTCCCTACCCTATACTAAATTACAAATAGCCCTTAAAAGGGGCATTTGCCCAAAGTAATCAGCTCTTTCACCTGTAAAAAAAATACAATACCCCCCCCCCAACATTAAAACCCACCACCCACACACCCAACCCTACTCTAAAACCCAATCCCCCCTTAAAAAAACCTAACACTACCCCCTTGAAGATCACCCTACCTTGAGCTGTCTTCACCCAGCCGGGCACAAGTGGTCCTCCAGAGGGTCCGAAGTCTTCATCCTATCCGGTCAGAAGAGGACATCCAGACCGGCAGAAAGCTTCATCCAGGCGGCATCTTCTATCTTCATCCTTCCGGAGCGGAGCGGGTCCATCTTCAAGACATCCGACGCGGAGCATCCTCTTCATCCGACGGCCGACGACTGAATGACTGGTCCTTTAAGTGAAGTCATCCAAGATGGCGTCCCTTGAATTCTGATTGGCTGATAGAATCCTATCAGCCAATCGGAATTAAGGTAGGAAAAATCCTATTGGCTAATGCAATCAGCCAAATAGGATTGAAGTTCAATCCGATTGGCTGATCCAATCAGCCAATAGGATTGAGCTTCCATTCTATTGGCTGTTCCAATCAGCCAATAGAATGCGAGGTCAATCCTATTGGCTGATTGCATCAGCCAATAGGAATTCAAGGGACGCCATCTTGGATGACATCACTTAAAGGATCAGTCATTCAGTCGTCGGCCGTCGGATGAAGAGGATGCTCCGCGTCGGATGTCTTGAAGATGGACCCGCTCCGCTCCGGAAGGATGAAGATAGAAGATGCCGCCTGGATGAAGCCTTCTGCCGGTCTGGATGTCCTCTTCTGGCCGGATAGGATGAAGACTTCTGCCCCTCTGGAGGACCACTTGTGCCTGGCTGGGTGAAGACGGCTCAAGATAGGGTGATCTTCAAGGGGGTAGTGTTAGGTTTTTTTAAGGGGGGATTGGGTGGGTTTTAGAGTAGGGTTGGGTGTGTGGGTGGTGGGTTTTAATGTTGGGGGGTATTGTATTTTTTTACAGGTGAAAGAGCTGATTACTTTGGGGCAATGCCCCGCAAAAGGCCCTTTTAAGGGCTATTTGTAATTTAGTATAGGGTAGGGAATTTTATTATTTTGGGGGGCTTTTTTATTTTATTAGGGGGATTAGATTAGGTGTGAGGTGTAATTAGTTTAAAATTCTTGTAATTCTTTTTTTTCTGTAATTTAGTGTTGTTTTTTTTTAGTAATTTAGTTTATTTAATTTAATTGTAATTAATTGTAGGTAGTTTAAGTAATTAGTTTAATGATAGTGTAGTGTTCGGTGTAATTGTAACTTAGGTTAGGGTTTATTTTACAGGTACTTTTGTACTTATTTTAGCTAGGTAGTTATTAAATAGTTAATAACTATTTAATAACTATTGTACCTAGTTAAAATAAATACAAAGTTGCCTGTAAAATAAATATAAATCCTAAGCTAGCTACAATGTAACTATTAGTTATATTGTAGCTAGCTTAGGGTTTATTGTATTGGTAAGTATTTAGTTTAAAATAGGATTAATTTATTTAATTATGATAAATTTATTTTGTTTAATTTAAATTATATTTAAGTTAGGGGGGGGTTAGACTTAGGTTTAGACTTAGGTTTAGGGGTTAATAAATTTAATATAGTAGCGGCGACGTTGTGGGCGGCAGATTAGGGGTTAATAAATGTAGGTAGGTGTCGGCGATGTTAGGGAAGGCAGATTAGGGGTTAATAAAATGTAACTAGTACAAGTGAAAAGGGGAAACAATAGCACTACAAAAATATATTACGGGTATGCTCAATTATATATTTATTTAATTTCTTATGAGCTAGAGTGCTTGTGCACAATACAATTGCCACATTAAGTCAAAAGAATCCCCAAGGGGTTTAGACTCAAAAGAATGCACTTTAATAGCACTTCAACTACCCCTTAGTAAAGAAACATCATTCTGGAAAGAGTTAGGGTTTAGTTCATTAAAACATAACTTTTATTGTGTATTCATATTTATAAAATAAATGTATGTGTATGTGTGTACAGTGATTTAAACTTGCTTAAAATTTAATAAAGTTAGGGCACTGGTACTAGTAAACCGTTGATCAGATATCTGAAGTGCACTCCAGAATTGAGAACACAACATTTGTATTGGTTTTCTGCTCTACTGGTGATCAGTATAGGGTTATCCTTTACTTTCCAAAGGAAATAAAGAGATGTATTGGTCAGTGCTTGTATATGCTTGACACTGATTGTATTGGCTGTTATTCAGGATATTGTAGCTTTAAGATGTCTTACACCTGGCACATCTAGATCTTCTTTATCTTTTTGTTGATTACCACTGGTTTTTATATCATGATCCTGTGATTATATGTGTTCATTAACTATTCACCAGTATAATTTACTAGGTAAGTTAGTGTGCCCAAATAGCTTTGTGTTATTACACTTGAACAAAATAATTCTGAGTTAAAGAATGGTCTTGCAATCATGCACCTTATTTTTGTGTGTGATTGTCCAATTGGTTGTGTGAATTCATCAGTTAATCTATAAAATATTTTCTAACTATAAATTATGTTAGAAAGTTGTATGATTCTTACAACACACCTCTTAATTGCTGGTGCATCCTGTCTGTTTGGATTGGTTATAAAAAGTTCTATCATAATACTTAAAAAATAAATAATAGATTTGTGTGAACTGTGCAAAGTAAAGGTACTCGGTCACAATTTAATGCCAATAAGTGAGTCAATATCCCCTAATCTTTATTGTGCTACACTCCGGTATAATTGTGGATTCTTAGGATTAACCACTTATTAAGTTTATAAGTTTGGTACTGTGATTTTTCTGTGTTATAATTTCACAGACCTTGTACAAACATTTGGTATTCTTTTATATTAATTAAAGTATTATGCAGACTTGTTATTTTGTAAATGAATTCATATGCTTTGATTTTTAAATCAGGGTTTGAGAGCTACTATATCCCTTTCAATACAGCTTTGGATTGTTAGTCCTTGATGTCTGGAAAGGGGAAATAAATGGATAGAGTTTAATGTTGTATGTAGTCTTAATACCAATTGATATTGCACCAAAAACAGCTCTTACATTTATTCTCTAAAACGAGCAGAATAACTATTCTATGTTTCTATAAAATACAACTTTTTACAAAATATAAAATAAGAATAATACTCGTAGTATAATAGGTCTGGAGAATTAAATATCCAGAAAAAAGTAACATAGAAGATGATTTTGTATATATATATAATTCTTCCTGCATACAAGTTAACCTGAAATAAGATAGCTATTGAATAAATCACGATGAAACCATATCTCTCGACCAACAATAATCCCAGTAAGCGTTCTCACCCTATTAAAAGAACACCAGGACAAAGTATTTTGTTATCCTACTTATTTAGACTATTATGACACTTGGTGTTGATCTTGTGATTTTATGGTATATATATTTTTTCTAATATAACCAAGCAGTGTTTCTTCTTTCCTCCTTTTTTTTCCCATAAGTAATTATTTGTATTGTCCTCACCTCTAGTTGAATCACCTCACTGGTTTTGTTTGGTTTAAAAGTCTACACACAATGACACATAATTGTATCATCTTACATAATTCTTTAAATAGAACTATCTCTTTACATACACTTTTGCACATTACACAATTGACACTATTGTAGTGTCCATTTTTTAATCTCTGTATTTCAATGTTGGTATACCAGTAACATTGATATTCATACACACAACCCTGTAAAATTCACTTTTCACAACTTTAATACACACAATTCTTTTACACTTTATGTTTTTTACCCTTACTGGGGTTAAACCAGCTTACAATAATCAAAGAAATTTACATCATGAATCATATCAGTCAATTATATTATAGTGACTGATATATGTGATTTACATTAGTATTAATCAAGATTTGACACATTTGAATATAAAACAGGGGAATTCATGTTTATTTACATCAGGTAATGAGTACAACAGTTAGATATGTATTAACCAACCTTTCTACATATAAAGAGATGAGTATAATATACAACAAGATTGGAAGACAGATTCTCAATAAATAATAAATGAAATACAATTCATATAATACTCCTAATACAAGCACAAACTAGGTGATCGAAAATATATAAAAACTCACAGTAACACTGTTAATATAAGTAGAAACAGTATCTAAGAAATGAGATACAATGATCTTAAAATAGTAAGCTTTTCTTTTCTTGGTCCAAAATGACATTGTGTCACTCCAAATTCGATCTCCGCCTCCCATATGAACTCCCAGGCCAATTACATATATGATAAAACTCTCTGAGTACCAGATTGGTCAAGTAGCTAGAGAGGGCGGGGTTTAGTGTATAAATACCCGCAGACGCCGGTGAGCGTCACCTTTTGAAAAAGCCGAGACCTATTCGGCGAAACATGTCAAGGGAGGGTATTCCTTAATACCCAATCTGCAATTTTTAACTGCAAAAAGACTTGTTATGCAAAAACATATTATGATTTAGAGACACTGGCTAAAAGAATATGACCTAGAAACCGTAGTTAAAGTGGCAACTCCAGATTACACTGTTACGGCTGTATCAGCTGGGCTCTGTATATGTAGAGACACACTAACCAAAAACATTACTTGAACTGCTGCAGCAGCTTGTGTTTATTTAAATATAGCTTGGCTCAGTACACATATAGATATATCGATTTAAAGCAATCATAGATTAAGTGGTAACCTCCTAACTCGCAAAGACATTACACCATAGCGATCATAGTAATGTCTATTGAAATATAGCTGGATATGTAAATATGGTTACGGAATGATTGTAACGGCTTATACAAGCATATAGAACTAAAGCCCAAGTTTTTCAAACTGTTGTTGTGATTAATATCACAGTTATACAAATTAGATTCAAGTTGATTTATAAACTACAATAGGGGATATCATAACGCCCCCAGCATTCTACCAGTTTGACACGCTAATGCATATATTACAGTGCTAATATCAAAAAGAGAATAAATGTAATAGCTGTTTTTGGTGCAATATCAATTGGTATTAAGACTACATACAACATTAAACTCTATCCATTTATTTCCCCTTTCCAGACATCAAGGACTAACAATCCAAAGCTGTATTGAAAGGGATATAGTAGCTCTCAAACCCTGATTTAAAAATCCAAGCATATGAATTCATTTACAAAATAACAAGTCTGCATAATACTTTAATTAATATAAAAGAATACCAAATGTTTGTACCGAGTACCTTTACTTTGCACAGTTCACACAAATCTATTATTTATTTTTTAAGTATTATGATAGAACTTTTTATAACCAATCCAAACAGACAGGATGCACCAGCAATTAAGAGGTGTGTTGTAAGAATCATACAACTTTCTAACATAATTTATAGTTAGAAAATATTTTATAGATTAACTGATGAATTCACACAACCAATTGGACAATCACACACAAAAATAAGGTGCATGATTGCAAGACCATTCTTTAACTCAGAATTATTTTGTTCAAGTGTAATAACACAACGCTATTTGGGCACACTAACTTACCTAGTAAATTATACTGGTGAATAGTTAATGAACACATATAATCACAGGATCATGATATAAAAACCAGTGGTAATCAACAAAAAGATAAAGAAGATCTAGATGTGCCAGGTGTAAGACATCTTAAAGCTACAATATCCTGAATAACAGCCAATACAATCAGTGTCAAGCATATACAAGCACTGACCAATACATCTCTTTATTTCCTTTGGAAAATAAAGGATAACCCAATACTGATCACCAGTAGAGCAGAAAACCAATACAAATGTTGTGTTCTCAATTCTGGAGTGCACTTCAGATATCTGATCAACGGTTTACTAGTACCAGTGCCCTAACTTTATTACATTTTATGCAAGTTCTAATCACTCTACACACATACACATACATTTATTTTATAAATATGAATACACAATAAAAGTTATGTTTTAATGAACTAAACCCCAACTCTTTCCAGAATGATGTTTCTTTACTAAGGGGTAGTTGAAGTGCTATTAAAGTGCATTCTTTTGAGTCTAAACCCCTTGGGGATTCTTTTGACTTAATGTGAAAATTTAACTAGTGTTTGCAAGGCGGGAGTGCGGCAGTTTAGGGGTTAATACATTTATTAAAGTGGCGGTGATGTCCGGTCGGCAGATTAGGGGTTAAACATTTTATTTAAGTGTTTCCGATGTGGGGGGGCCTCGGTTTAGGGGTTAATAGGTAGTTTATGGGTGTTAGTGTACTTTTAGCACTTTAGTTAAGAGCTTTATGTTCCGGCGTTAGCCCATAAAACTCTTAACTACTGACTTTTATATGCGGTAGGAGTCTTGCTAGGAGAGGGTCTACCGCTCACTTTTTTAGGCGATTGTACTAAGATCTCAGGGGTGTATCTTTGCGGATTGACAGTTTGACTTAGATCGTTTTCCGATTTGATCCCCTGTTTCCAAACATTGGTTTGTGATAAGTCCCTAGTTACAGGCCTTGGTTACCAACATAGTGGGCGTGGTAGGTCTTACTGACACGTACACGCGTTCAGATGATTGGCTGACTATACACGCCTCCAGACGATTGGTTGGATTACGGGATACATGTTTGTCCTATTTATTTCTATTTATGTTTGTACACACGTAGGTTTCTGTTGTTTTTATGAGTACAGTTGGCACTGATCACTCCACTGGGAGTATCGTTGTGATATCAGTCTGAAATTAATTTTCACAATGTTTTAAAATATATTTTAAACCATACTTTAGACGGTTAATTTATGTCACTCACATTAGGATGTTTTCATTGGTTACTTACGGGAGTGTATTTTTATGAACGGTCATGATTGGTTGTTCTCTTAGGGGAGTGTTTCTAGGTGCCTTTTAAAAGGCCATATGTTTGCACTATTTGTTTGTCAGAGGAAGGGACTGGTTCTGTCCCGAAACGTCACACTTGAATAAAAGTTTTTCTTGATGTCACAGATGTCGCCAGACCAGTGAGTGTTTTTTTCACGAACGTTATATATTTATATATAGCTTTTGGGTACTATTACTGGTCCCATATACCTGATACTGGACACTTAACCCTATTGTCTCTGTTCTTCCCTACTGTATCGAGCTTTAAGGATGTTAGATATGTACAGTATCTAGCATTACATCTCGTCTGAAACCTAAGGACTATAATGTGCTTAAGTAGCCAAGAAACATAGGTTCCTATGCTACCATAACTCATACCATACTGCATTATATTACCAACCACACAACAATGAGTTGCACCGACAAATTCTGATATGCTATACACTATTATAAATCATATCATTAGTTAATGGCACAAAAAGGTACTTTTCTTGGAGTGAATGTGCCCCTCTGACAAGACCAGAATGGAATGTTATTAGTGTACCCTGAGAAATAGCTACTATTTAATTATTTGTTTTGTGTCACTGAAGGCTAAATTGTTAAAGGGACACTGAACCTAAATTTTTTTCTTTCATGATTCAGTTAGAGCATGAAATTTTAAGCAACTTTCTAATTTACTCCTATTATCAATTTTTCTTTGTTCTCTTGCTATCTTTATTTTAAAAGCAGGAATGTAAATCTTAGCAGCCAGCCCATTTTAGGTTCAGCACCATGGATAGCGCTTGCTTATTGGAAGCTTACAATTACCCAACAACAAGCAAGCATTACCCAGGTTCTCAACCAAAAATGGGCCGGCTCCCATGCATCACATTCCTGCCTTTTAAATAAAGATAGCAAGAAAACAAAGAAAAATTGACTATAGGAGTAAATTA
This sequence comes from Bombina bombina, assembly GCF_027579735.1. Lineage (NCBI taxonomy): Eukaryota > Metazoa > Chordata > Amphibia > Anura > Bombinatoridae > Bombina > Bombina bombina. The sequence goes on from NC_069510.1 coordinate 95,719,789, forward strand.
GAAAGTTGCTTAAAAATTGCATGCTCTATCTGAATCATGAAAAAAAAAAATTTGGGTTTAGTGTCCCTTTAATCATGTAATCAAGGCATAAAATTTGCCCCAAGGGAAATAGGATCTATATCTGTACTATACATCTCTTGCTCATACTGTATGTACCATGCTGGCACTGAATGTCATTGAATTTTGGGGTTACTAACGGTAGGAAGTTATAGAATGTAATGTAATATCCTAGTTATTGTATATGGTTTACCAAACTAAATGCTGTTTTCTTGTAAAAAATAATAAGTTACAAAAGCTAAATGCCGACCTGACTTACTCTTTTCTCCCTCCATACCAGCAGAATATAATTTACTGTACATGTATTAAGATCAGGGTATTTTTTATAGTTATGCGCTTTGTGTTTGTCTCTTTACGTTAATGGAATGTCTAGGCTGACACACAATCAGCAAGTCTTCACACAAGCGCTACATCTAACAGCCGCTGTGTCTGATCATTTTCAGGTACTCACGTCATGGAGGGCTCAGGCAGAATGGTTGTCACAGCAGTCGGTGTAAATTCGCAGACAGGAATTATTTTCACATTGCTTGGAGCTGGTGGGGAAGAAGAAGAGAAGAAAGACAAGAAAGGTAAACTAGGGCTAGTTGTTGAATAATATTATTATTAATACGATATCAGCTGACGCCCATCTCCTCATTACAGTTTGTATAAAGGACGTTAATTTCCATTAAAGTTTGGGGGTGAAGCATCATGTAAGTGGAAGGGGACACATACCTGACTGATTTATATTACACACTAATTTACATACATCATGTCACCCTGTGGAAGAGATTCACTTTAACTTACAAATCCCCTCTCCCCTATATACCTGGCACTGGGCCAAAGAATAAAATGATTTCTCAAAGTTTTATTTATTTGTTCTGTTTCTCTAGAGTAATAATCAGACAGCACACCCCTTTAAAAAATGGGCATTAAACATTGTGTTTGATTTTCTTCCACAAGCATACAATTTTAAATAACTTTCTAATTTATTTTATAAATTGCTTTGTTCTCTTGGTATCCATTGTTGAAAAGCATACCTATGTAGGCTACTGGGTGCTAGCTGCTAATTGGTGCTTGCGCATATAGCCCTCTTGTTACTTTCTCGCCAGATGTGTTCAGCTAGCTCCCAAGTAGTGCATTGCTGCTCCTTCAAAAAAGAATATGAAGAAAATGTGATAACAGAATTATATTAGAAAGTTATTTTAAATGGTTTGCTCTTTCTGAATCATTAAAGAGAAAAAATGGGTTTCATGCCCCTTTGAGCCTGTTGATAAACCAGATTTTTTTATTTTACATTTAATTTTATTTACTTAAACTTAAAGTGAATGTAAACTTAAGACTGGTGCCCCACGGCATTGGATATACTTTTAAAAATTAGCCAGGGTTTAATTCATGAAATCTTTTATACGTATGTATTTTTTCCAGTTTGTACCTATTTACCGCTATAACGAAAAGCGCAGCTCTCCTGTACGCCATTTTGTCTAATTGATTGACAGATGACGATTTGTAAAATAACTAATCCTTGTTTCTCCCCAGGCCGTGACATTTATGCAAAGGGGGTGAACCCCTCTGGGGGGAAACAAGGATTAGTTTTTTTACAAATCGTCATCTGTCAATCAATACGACAATATGGCAGGCGGGAGAGCTGCACTTATCGTCACAGCGGTAGATAGGTAAAAATTGGGCAAAAAACATACATATAAAAGATTTGATGAATTAAACCCTTGTTAATTTTTAAAAGTCTATCCAATGCCATGGGGCACTAGTCTTAAGTTTACATTCACTTTAAAGGGACAGAAAACCCCAAAATTGTCTTTCAATATTTGGATAGCACCACAATTTTAAGCAACTTTCCAATTTACTTCTTTTATCAAATATGCTTCATTCTCTTGTTATCCATTGCTGAAGTTACAGCGTTGTAATACTGACAGCTAGCTGTACACATCTAGTTAGCCTATCACAAAAGACAGATGCGTGCCAGCACCAATCAGCAGCAGCTGCTGCCACTAGTATAGTATGTGTGCGTATTATTTTATTTATCTTTCAACAAGGGATACCAAGAGAACAAAGCACATTTGAAAATAGAAGTGAATTTAAAAGTGTCTTAAAATGACCTGCTCTATCGGAATCATGCGAGTTTAAATTTGACTTTCCTATCCCTTTAAAAAAATGTTTTTAATTAAATAAAATCATTTGTGGTTTTTAGTTCATTGTGATACTTTTTGTAATCTAATCCAAACCTTCAGAATTCTGGTGTAAAAAACATTGCAGGGCAGTTTGCTGCTTCCCTTTCTAAGCCATTTTCAATCCATTAAAACAGCTGGTATTTCAGCGAATAAAAATGGTTTAAATTACGTTTACGATACAAGAGGAAAATCTGGTTAAACCCAGGAAAAAGACGATAATAGTTTGTTCAGCAACTTTATTCCTCAGTCACTTAAAAATGCTTTTCAAGTCAGTTTTGTTTACTTTTATGGAAATAAATGAAAAACATAACTTAGTAATTCAGCATTGATAAAGAAAGTTTCATGGGCTTGATAGCAGGTTGTTGTAATATTAAAGGGACACTGAACCTACATTTTTTCTTTCGTAATTCAGATAGAGCATACAATTTTAAGCAACTTTCTAATTTACTCCTATTATCAATTTTTCTTCGTTCTCTTGTTATCTTTATTTGAAAAAGAAGGCATCTAAGCTTTCTTTTGGTTCAGACCTCTAGACAGCTTTTTTTTATTGGTGGATGAAATAATCCACCAATCAGCAAGGACAACCCAGGTTGGTCACCAAAAATGGGCCGGCATCTAAACTTACATTCTTGCATCTCAAATAAAGATACCTAGAGAATGAAGAAAATTTGATAATAGGAGTAAATTAGAAAGTTGCTTAAAATGTCATGCTCTGTCTGAATCACGAAAGAAAAATATTGGGTTCAGTGTCCCTTTAACTGACAACCTAATTCTTAAAGGGACACTAAACCCAAATGTTTTCTTTCATGAATCAGATAGAGCATGCAATTTTAAGCAACTTTCTAATTTACTCCTATTATCAATTTTTCTTTGTGCTCTTTCTATTTTTATTTCAAAAGCAGGAATGTAAAGCTTAGGAGCTGGCCCATTTTTGGTTATGGCGTTTAATGCAGACCACGATCTGGTCTGCATTAAAGGCTTCACTAATTGGAATCAACAGAATGTCAATGCCATTTAGCAGAGCGCCTAGATGCAGCCCAGATCGTGATGTCATCAGTGGGCGGAGCTTGGCAGCCATATCAAAGTAACCAGAAACAATAGTCATTTTAAAATAACTTTTTTTACTGTTACTGCTGCATGATATAGAAAGAGGTGCAGGAGGCTATTTGCAGCTTAATCTAAAGTAAGACTTTAAAATGACAAAGGTGTAGACTGTCCCTTTAATAATCGCCATTGGGCAGCAAATGCTGAAGCCCTACTGTGATAGCCTAAAGTCCTCTGCGCAAGTGCAGTAGCACTGTAGACTTTCTCTCTGGCAGCAATACATAGCCAAGAAATGCTCTGCCGTAGAGCAAAATGGAAGTGATCCAACCTCTGATTGGCTTTATCACTTCTGCCTCCAAATGCTCTTAAGCAGCGGGTAAGCAGATGATTGTAAACAAGGTAAGCTTATTGTGAGAAATCATAAAATCCCATACCCAGCAATGTTTTTATTACAGTTCCTTTAAATGTTCGTAAAGGGTTAATGTGAAGTTGTATATGTGTAAGATTTTGTGCACATACAGTCTATGAGTAAGCACCACTAGAGGGCACGAAACGCGTTAGACCAGTCTCCAATGGGCTGCCTAGCCATGCTGTCTTTCCAATTTTAATATTTGAAGCTTACTGTGAGAATATGCACAATAGGCACATGACTTGTTTAATAAAGCATCCATATACAACAATGGGATACGATACATATAGATGACAATAAATATATTGGGGCGAAACGCTTGACTACTCATCCATGTGTATCAATATATGTGTAGGTAAATGTTGTTTTTCAGCTACCTAAATATAATGTATTAACAAAACGCTTCTGTCTGTAGCTTTTAAAATTGTTTACAATTTAGAAAGTTACCAATAGGAGCACTTTTCTGATTATGGTTTATTGTGTGATCAAGATGCAAGTTCTGACAATATACAGAAGAATGCGAGTACTCTTGTGCTTCCGTATAGTAAATGCATAGTCTCAACCTTCATCACTAAAATTATCCTCTTGCTGAGATCATGCTGGGATCTCGCAAGATATATTTTATGCCGCCAATAGTCTCTGTGACCAACGTCATAGCTGTGAGATGTCACTGAGTTTCTGCTTATGTCTAAAGCAGCAGTACAACCAAAGAATATCTGCTTTGTGCTAAATTTAGAGTTTTAATGGCACTCTGAATATTTTGAATAAAACAGAATTTATGCTTACCTGATAAATTGCTTTCTCTTACGGTGTATCCAGTCCACGGATTCATCCTTACTTGTGGAATATTCTCAATCCCTACAGGAAGTGGCAAAGAGAGCACACAGCAAAGCTGTCCATATAGCTCCCCTCAGGCTCCGCCCCCCCAGTCATTCGACCGACGGTTAGGAGAAAAAGGAGAACCATAGGGTGCAGTGGTGACTGTAGTTATTTTAAAAATTAGATTTGAACCTGACTTAATTGTCAGGGCGAGCCGTGGACTGGATACACCGTAAGAGAAAGCAATTTATCAGGTAAGCATAAATTCTGTTTTCTCTTACTTGGTGTATCCAGTCCACAGATTCATCCTTACTTGTGGGATACCAATACCAAAGCTTTAGGACACGGATGAAGGGAGGGAACAAGTCAGGTAACCTAAACGGAAGGCACCACTGCTTGCAAAACCTTTCTCCCAAAAATAGCCTCCGAAGAAGCAAAAGTATCGAATTTGTAAAATTTGGCGAATGTATGCAGTGAAGACCAAGTCGCTGCCTTACAAATCTGTTCAACAGAAGCCTCATTCTTGAAAGCCCATGTGGAAGCCACAGCTCTGGTGGAATGAGCTGTAATTCGTTCAGGAGGCTGCTGTCCAGCAGTCTCATAAGCCAATCGGATGATGCTTTTCAGCCAGAAGGAAAGAGAGGTAGCAGTCGCTTTCTGACCTCTCCTCTTACCTCTCCTCTTACCAGAATAGACAACAAACAAGGATGATGTTTGTCTGAAATCCTTAGTTGCTTTTAAATAGAATTTTAAAGCACGAACCACGTCAAGATTGTGTAAAAGTCGTTCCTTCCTAGAGACTGGATTAGGACACAGAGAAGGAACAATGATTTCCTGGTTAATATTCTTATTAGAAACCACTTTTGGAAGGAAACCGGGTTTGGTACGCAAAACAACCTTATCTGCATGGAACACCAGATAGGGTGAATCACACTGCAAAGCAGACAATTCAGAAACTCTTCGAGCAGAAGAAATGGCTACTAAAAACAGAACTTTCCAAGATAATAACTTAATATCTATGGAATGCAAAGGTTCAAACGGAACCCCTTGAAGAACTGAAAGAACTAAATTTAGACTCCATGGAGGAGCCACAGGCTTGTAAACAGGCTTGATTCTAACTAGGGCCTGTGCAAACACCTGAACGTCTGGTACAGCTGACAGACGCTTATGTAACAGGATAGACAGAGCAGATATCTGTCCCTTTAAGGAACTAGCTGACAGACCTTTCTCCAATCCTTCTTGGAGAAAGGACAATATCCTTGGAATCCTAACCTTACTCCACGAGTAACCCTTGGATTCACACCAACCAAGATATTTCCGCCATATCTTATGGTAAATTTTCCTGATGACAGGCTTTCTGGCCTGAATCAGAGTGTCTATAACTGATTCCGAGAAACCACGCTTAGCTAGAATTAAGCGTTCAATCTCCAAGCAGTCAGTTGCAGAGAAACTAGATTTGGATGCTTGAAAGGACCTTGAATTAGAAGATCCTGCCTCGATGGCAGTATCCATGGTGGGACCGATGACATGTCCACTAGGTCTGCATACCAAGTCCTGCGTGGCCACGCAGGCGCTATCAGAATTACCAAAGCCTTCTCCTGTTTGATTCTGACTATTAGCCGAGGGAGAAGTGGAAACGGTGGAAAGACATAAGCTAGACTGAATGACCAAGGCGCTATTAATGCATCTATCAATGCCGCCTTGGGATCCCTGGATCTGGATCCGTAAAGGGGAAGTTTGGTGTTCTGACGGGACGCCATCAGATCCAACTCTGGAATGCCCCATAGCTGGGTCAGCTGAGCAAAAACCTCCGGGTGGAGTTCCCACTCCCCCGGATGGAAAGTCTGACGACTTAGAAAATCCGTCTCCCAGTTGTCTACCCCTGGGATGTGAATTGCAGATAGATGGCAGGAGTGATCCTCCGCCCATTTGATGATCTTGGATACTTCCTTCATCGCTAGGGAACTCTTTGTTCCTCCCTGATGATTGATGTACACTACAGTCGTGATGTTGTCCGACTGAAATCTGATGAATTTGGTCTCCGCTAGTTGAGGCCACGTCTGGAGCGTATTGAATATCGCTCTCAGCTCCAAAATGTTTATCGGGAGAAGCGATTCTTCCCAAGACCATAGACCCTGAGCCTTCAGGGAGTCCCAGACCGCACCCCAGCCTAACAGACTGGCATCGGTCGTGACAATGATCCACTCCGGTCTGCGGAAACTCATTCCCTGTGACAGGTGATCCTGAGACAGCCACCAGAGAAGAGAGTCTCTGGTTCTCTGGTCCATTTGTATTTGAGGAGACAAATCTGCGTAATCCCCATTCCACTGTTTGAGCATGCACAGTTGCAGTGGTCTGAGATGAATGAACTCGAATGAAGAACTCGGCAAGTATTCAACAATTTTGACTTCCTGACTTCTGTCAGAAAGATTTTCATTTCTACCGAGTCTATTAGTGTTCCCAGGAAGGGAACCCTTGTGAGCGGGGACAGAGAACTTTTTTCTACGTTCACTTTCCACCCGTGAGACCTTAGAAAGGCCAGAACAATGTCCGTATGAGCCTTGGCTCTGTGAAAAGACGACGCCTGTATTAAGATGTCGTCTAGGTAAGGTGCTACTGCAATGCCCCGTGGTCTTAGTACCGCTAGAAGGGACCCTAGCACCTTTGTGAAAATTCTGGGAGCGGTGGCCAATCCGAAAGGAAGGGCCACGAACTGGTAATGTTTGTCCAGAAAAGCGAACCTTAGGAACTGATGGTGATCTTTGTGGATAGGAATATGTAGGTACGCATCCTTTAGATCCACGGTAGTCATATATTGACCTTCCTGGATCATCGGCAAGATTGTCCGAATGGTTTCCATCTTGAAAGACGGAACTCTGAGGAATTTGTTTAGAATCTTTAGATCCAGGATTGGCCTGAAAGTTCCTTCCTTTTTGGGAACTACGAACAGGTTTGAGTAAAATCCCAGTCCTTGTTCTGCAATTGGAACTGGGTGTATCACTCCCATGTTTAGAAGATCTTCTACACAGCGTAAGAACGCCTGCTTCTTTGTTTGGTCTGAAGACAAACGAGTCCTTGAATTCTAGAAGGTACCCCTGTGCAACTATTTCCAATGCCCAGGGATCTGGAACATCTCTTGCCCAAGCCTGAGCAAAGAGAAAAAGTCTGCCCCCTACTAGATCCGGTCCCGGATCGGGGGTTACCCCTTCATGCTGTCTTGGTAGCAGGAGCAGGCTTCTTGGTCTGTTTACCCTTATTCCAGCCCTGCAAAGGTTTCCAGGTTGCTTTGGGCTGGGAAGCGTTATCTTGCTTTGCGGCAGCAGAGGTTGCAGCAGGCCCGCTCCTGAAGTTGCTAAAGGAGCGAAAATTAGCCTTGTTTTTGGCCTTAAACGGCCTATCTTGTGGAAGGGCGTGGCCCTTGCCCCCAGTGATATCCGAAATAATTTCTTTCAGCTCTGGGGCGAATAGGGTTTTCCCCTTGAAGGGAATATTTAACAGTTTCGTTTTGGACGACACATCCGCCGACCACGATTTGAGCCAAAGCGCTCTTCGCGCCATGATGGCAAAACCTGAATTTTTCGCCGCTAACTTAGCCAACTGGAAAGCGGCATCAGTGATAAAAGAATTAGCCAGCTTTAGAGCATGAATTCTATCCATGACCTCATCGTATGAAGTCTCCCTCTGGAGCGACTTCTCCAGAGCCTCGAACCAAAAAGCCGCTGCAGTAGTTACCGGAATAATGCAGGCAATTGGTTGAAGAAGAAAACCTTGCTGAACAAATATTTTCTTCAGCAATCCTTCCAATTTTTTATCCATAGGATCTTTGAAAGCACAACTGTCCTCTATCGGTATAGTTGTACGCTTAGCAAGTGTTGAAACAGCCCCCTCTACCTTAGGGACCGTCTGCCACGCGTCCCGCCTGGGGTCGTTTATGGGGAACATTTTCTTAACGATAGGGGGGGGGAACAAACGGTACACCTGGTCTCTCCCACTCCCTAGTCACAATATCCGCCACCCTCTTTGGGATCGGAAATGCTTCAGTGTATACCGGGACCTCTAAAAACCTGTCCATTTTGCACAATTTTTCTGGGCCCACCATGGGGTCACAATCATCCAGCGTAGCTAAAACCTCCTTAAGCAGGACGCGGAGGTGTTCCAGCTTGAATTTAAACGCTAAGGAATCTGACTCTGCCCGCTGAGAAACTTTTCCTGTGTCAGAAATTTCTCCCTCAGACAGACCGTCCCTCACTGCAACTTCTGAGTGTTGCGAGGGTACTACAGATAAATCATCCAAAGCTTCTGATTGCTCATCCTCTATATTTAAAACTGAGCTATCGCGCTTTTTTGGAAAAACTGGCAGTTTGGATAAAAATGCTGCAAGGGAATTATCCATTACTGCTGCCAATTGTTGTAAAGTAATAGGGGCCAATGCGCTAGAGGTACTAGGCATCGCTTGCGCGGGCGTAACTGGTGTTGACACATGGGGAGAGGAAGAAGGACTATCCTCGTTACCTTCCGTTAAGGAATCATCTTGGGCTACATTTTTAAGTGTCACTGCATGGTCTTTAAAATGCTTAGATGTTTTAGCACACTTTAAACATAAATGCAATGGGGGTACCGCCATGGCTTTCAAACATAAAGAACAAGGTCTATCTGAAGGCTCAGACATGTTTTACTGACTTAGACAGCACTACAATACAGTAAAAGTCACTTTTTGAAAAAACGTTACTGTGTCTTTAAATAATAAAAAGCACCCACTTTTTTACCAAATCACCAAAAAACATCCGATCTTAATGAGTCTTTGCTGTGGCCATACCATCCTTTTGGGTTATTTGTAGAAGAAAAATAAGCCTCCCTGAAGTCCTCCTGCACTCTCAGGACTCTACATGTGAAGCTGCATGAAGCTGTCTTGCAAATCAACTGCGCAACTGAGGCGCAGAAATGAGGCCCCCTCCCTCTTCATTCCAGAGTTATGGGGCCTTCCTGAGACAGATTTAGGTGTCTTACAATATGCCAGGCGTAATAACAACCCCAAAAGTGTTTCCAACGTCTAAAACACTTGAACAACTATAAGATTACACTAATAAAGTAATCGATTTAGCCCATCACAGTGTCTACCAGTATTTAAGCCCTTAACTGAAGCCATCCTTCTATACTACGTCTAAGAAAATGGCTTACCTTCTCTCATGGGGATTTCTGTCAGTCTTCTAGCATTACCAGGTCTTGTTAGAAAAAAATGACTGAGCATACCTTAAGCAGTTAAGCCTGCAAACTGTTCCCCCCAACTGAAGTTCTCCGGTACTCAACAGTCCTGTGTGGGAACAGCAATGGATTTTAGTTACAACATGCTAAAATCTTTTTCCTCTCAGCAGAAATCTTCATCACTTTCTGCCTCAGAGTAAATAGTACAAACCGGCACTATTTTAAAACAAAAAACTCTTGATTGAAGAAATAAAAACTACAAATCTAACAACACATACTCTTTACCTCTCCCGTGGAGATGCTACTTGTTAGAGCGGCAAAGAGAATGACTGGGGGGGCGGAGCCTGAGGGGAGCTATATGGACAGCTTTGCTGTGTGCTCTCTTTGCCACTTCCTGTAGGGATTGAGAATATCCCACAAGTAAGCATGAATCCGTGGACTGGATACACCAAGTAAGAGAAATATAGCTTTATTTAAGTTTACGTTGCATGTTGCCAAATTATATCCTGTGCGGTTTTGTTAACATATAGGGCAAGATAACAAGTAGCATGATAATGATAGCACGGGACATTATAAGCAATATCGCTGGGCCGCGCAAACTTTAGTGCGCAACTTGATATAATAAGCCCGCAGAAAATCTCATTCACCAAAGAAGGTTTAGCGTGGCCAACATCACTCTAGCGCAACCTATACTTTCAATGGAGATTGAGGCTGCGCTAAATAATGCTCACATTACAAGTTTAAAGTTTTAAGTTGTGCTCGAGAGAAAGCCGAAACTGTGCTAGAATATTTTGCACGACTTGAGAGCTGAAGTAAAGTGTAAGGATTAAAAAAAAATGTTTACAAAACACATCAAAAACATTAAAATATGTATTACACTCATATATACACTTTTTAATAAAAATATAATTTTAATACTTTGAAAAAGGTTTCTAAAGTGATATGGAATATGGCAGTCTTTGACTGGAAAGTGGTCAAAAGTATATGTATATATATATATACATATATATATATATACATACAGTGTATATATATATATATATATATATATATATATATATATATGTCTAAATATGTGTATGTGTGTTTATATATTTGTATTTATGTGTTTATATTAGTAAGTATGTACATGCAGTACATGCACACATATATACACATATATACACATGTATACACACATATATATATATACTTTTCAGCACTTCCTAATCAAATACCTTGAAACATGCAATATCATTTTAAATTAATTTTAATTTGTTTTGTTGTGTTTTGAACAGAAATACTTGACATTCCTTTGCTCTTCACTTGGAAGAAGAATTTTTATTTTTAAATATATATTTATATTTATAGCTGTGTATGCAATATTTATCATTTATATTGATATATGTATATGTATATGTATATATATATATATATATATATATATTTACAGTATATATATATATATATATATATATATATACACACACACACATATCTGTATATCTGTATATAGATATATAGGTATAGATATATATTTTACAAAAAAATATTCAGATATACTGTATATAAAAATATTTGTTTAAATATAAAAAGAACATTTTCATCTAGGTGAAGAAAATAGGGATATAAAGTATTTCTAATGCTACATTGGGTTTAGCGCAGTTGATCTAGCTCAGTGTCGGGTTAGCGCCTGTGAGATACCTAATAAGGTTTTTTGTAGGGCGCCCCATAGAAGATAGCGAGGTCCCAATATCAAAATTTTTTAAGTCTTTCGCTTGCGCGCTATTTATTTTCCACTTTTAATACACCCACTATTCAGGCCCGCGCAATTTTTTTATTTTGAGCGCAGTTACCGTTCAAACGGAAAAAAATGGTGCGCCATTTGTAATCTGGCACAAAATCTGGTGTCTGGGAACAATAATGCATTTGATTTTTACCTAAACAAAATAATATTTGATCAATGCTGTTACTTCTATAGTTGTTTAAGTGGATGTAATGCTGCTTTTAAATTCATTAATGCTCTGACTGATGTATAGAATCCATTTCATGTTTTTTTTATTTATTTTTTCCTTTTCTCCTACCTTTCTTTCTCCTTCCTTTCTTCCACCTGCTCGTGGACATTTCTAACCCTGATTGAATCCCTGCCTCAACTTTCCCTCTGCAAATTTGTACCCTCCGTCCCCTATTTACACTGTCTTTCCTAGCTGCCAAACCTGCCATCATGGCACACCACATCACCGCTGCTAATACTTTCCTAACCTCCAGCTACATGAACGGTACGTGTTTTCTGTGGACCTCAGATGTCCATTAACAACAGATGTGACGATCCCGACAAATAACGTATGTCCTTTAAGGAACTTATGGATCGTAAAACTGAATGTGAAATAAGATTTTTTTCGAATTTGGTTTTCAGATATGAGCCCAAGGGGTAGATTTATCAAGCAGCGGATGGGATGCTGCAATCTACCTCCGAAATTTCAGGTCCACCTGAAACTTAAGTTAAGAAGCAGCGGTCATAAGACCGTTGCTCCTTAACTAATCCGCCACCTCCGGACAGCAAACATTCCGATCGGATACAATCGGGATGATTGATACCCCCTGCTAGCGGCCAGTGGATCATGTCCGCCTGACATTTGATAAATCTACCCCAAGTCTTTTGTTTTACAAAAACAACAACAACAACAAACAAAACAAAATCTGATGACATAGGATAGTGGTGGAATTAATTCCCAGGATTGTTTATGAACTATAGAAGAACAAAACTAGATTTCTTACATTACATTCTAAATGGAGTATTTGGCCCTAAAGAATGGAAGGATGGAAAGAACTGTGCTTTGTATATAACCAACTTTATTAATAAAACATCAAAAGTGTAACAAAGATAACAAACATATTAATGTAGGCGTTCTAATAAAATAACATATTTATTGTTCTCTTTCATCTAAAGTTGCTTTTGTAGGCAGTTTTGTAGGAAACAGTGTTTATCCCTCTTCCCAATCCATCACAACCTCATGCATTCATGTGTTGTGTAGATTCGGCTGTACTGCATGATCCTGCTTCTCATTGTTTATGTCTGGATGGTTTTGTCTTGTGTTCTCCGTCTTGTGTATTTTCATGTCTTGTGTTTGTCATTCCTCTTTTGTTCTAGGAAAGCAGCAGGATGGGGCTGTGGAGACTAATCTGAACAAAGGTAATGTGCAGAGAGTAATCTGAAAGAAGCTACTTGTACCTGGCACAAAGTCAGCGCTCACCGTTTCCCTGGCACACGCATATGGTGCTAGGGCGAAGGGAAGCTGCATCTACCAAATTGCTTTGTAGGGAGCAAAAGTTGTTAACGAGGAAATAAACGAAAACTACTTAATTGTTTTGTTATTGCAGAAAACATTCAGAGATACACATAAAACACACAAACAGGTACCACAATGGGAGATCTGGTTATGACTTTTACTCTGGGATGTACAATTAGTTTTGAAAATTAATTTTATCACTTCAAATACGGTCCCCACCCACTGAAAATGCCGTGAAAAGTGGTGATGTCAGCGGACTTTTGCAGAAGCCACAATCCCTATTACTAGTGGCACGCTAAATATTTTATAAGAGTAGGTTTAGCGAGGCTGACATAGTGCTGATATTACAAGTTGAAAGTTATCAGTTACGTTTGAGATAGAGCTAGAATATTTAGCGCGACCTTAGACCTGAAGTAAAGTGTAAAGGTAAAAAAAAAAAGTTTCAAACAACAAGTAAAACATATTAAAATAAAGTATTACATTCATATATAAACATTTTTAATTTAAAAAGTTTTAAAAGGGTTAAAAAGAGCTTATATATATATATATATATATATATATATAAGGTAACAGCACCACAGTAAAAAAATGTTCTTTATTGAGGTATTATAACCATAAAAGCGACGTTTCGGACCTACATGGTCCTTAATCATGCATAGTTTAAAACCAAATGAACAGACATTAAAAAGGGTATCTGGACCAATCAGGTGTTGGTTCTCATTGTTAATTGATTTAACCTATACCTGTCCAAGTATCCAAAATTCAACACAGTGACCTCTAGTGGTACCAAAATATATTACATTTTAAAAACATTATAAAAACAAATACAAATCATAGTCTCTATTCAGACCATAGGGATGTAATGTATTTAAACGTTTGATCCACCATACTTCTTTTTCTTTCAGTTTCTGCTCCCTATTACCCCCTCTTCTATGATGAGGAATGTGGTCAATTACTTGGAAGCGTAATTGGCTAACTGTATGGCCCATGTTAGTAAAATGTGCAGATACGGGGAGTGATAAATCCTTTGATTTAATGGAGGCTTTATGTTGGCTAAACCTATCCCTCGCAGCCTGGATGGTCTCGCCAATATAACAAAGGCCACATGGGCATTTAAGTAAATAAATTGCGTAGTTAGTTTGACATGTATAGATCCCATTAATTGTATATTGTTTCCACTTATCATTCTGTGCTAAGAATTTTCCTTTTATAACAGAATTACATTGGGCACAATGAAGACAAGGGTAACAGCCTTTATTTGGTGTAGTTAGATAGTTAATATCAGAGAGTTTAGTTGTACCCACATCAGCTTTAACAATGTGGTCCCTTAAATTTTTTACCCTTCTGTATGATGGCATAGGGGGTAATTTAAAAGATTCAACCTCTGGGTTGTATTTTGACAACAAATGCCGATATTTTCTCACTATTTTGAAGACATCATTACTCCTATCACTGTACTCCATTGAGAGTACTAGTCTATTTGTTTTTTTCTCTGTTGGGGTATGTGTTTTATCTTGTTTTTATCATGTTTTCTATCCAATTCCTGGATGCTTTTTTCAATAACCTCCCTTGGGTAACCCCTTTGAATAAACTTATTGCCCATAGACATTAATCTTTCTGGCAATATCTCCTGATCCCTAACTATTCTTTTAGTACGGAGTAACTGACTTCTCGGTATAGATTTAAAAACAGTTTCAGGATGGAAACTCTCATACCGCAACAAAGTATTTCTGTCTGTTGGCTTAACATATAGATCTGTACTTAATGTATTACCATCTTTGTATACAGTTGTATCCAGAAAATTAATCTGTTGGGTAGAGTAAGTCAATGTAAATCTTAGGCCTGTCATTGATGCATTGATGTCTTCAACAAACTGTAGCAGGGACTCCAATGAGCCCCCCCATATGCCAAAAATATCATCTATATACCTTAGCCACAGCTTACAGCTGCTGACGAATGGCTGATTATTATAGACAAATTTATTCTCAAAACCACTCATAAACAAATTGGCATATGAGGGGGCTACATTGGAGCCCATAGCAGTTCCCCGTTTTTGCATATAATAAGTATCTTGAAAAAGAAAATAATTGCAATATAGAACAAGTCTCAATATATCATCAAAAAAATCAATCTGGCAAACATTATATGATCCGCTGTCACTTAAGAAACTTTTTATGGTCAATAGACCTGCCTCGTGGGGGATAGAAGTGTATAAATTTACCACATCTAATGAAAAAATTAGCCATGTCTCCTCTATTTCAATCCCTTTAAGTTTTGTAAGAAACTCGTTTCTATCTTTAATAAAAGATTTTTGCTGTTTAACAAATGGGAAGAGAACTTTAACTAGAAAAATGGAGACATTAGAAAATACAGAATCTGTGCAAGCCACAATCGGGCGTCCTGGAGGATGGGATACATTTTTATGGACTTTGGGTAATGTGTAAAAAATTGGTGTAATTGGATGTTTATTGTAAAAAAAATCATAAACCTGTTTAGAAATAATATTATGTACCAGAGCTCTATCCAATATACCTTTAAATTCCTTGTGTATATCACTTAGGGGATTATGATCCAGTATTTCATAAACCCCTCCATCTGATAGCTGTTCTAGAATTTCCTGTATATAATAATCAGTTTCTAGCACTATTATAGCTCCGCCCTTATCGGCATTTTTTATGGTGATGTTTTTATTATTATTCAAAGTAGATATGGCCTCCCATTCCCCTTTAGTGAGATTGTGTTGTTTTACATATGGATGTAGTCTAGTTTTTTTCATAAGGGTTGCAACATCTTGTTGAACGAATTTAACAAAGGTTTCTACACCTCAATTTCTTGTTGGGGGAACATATGAGGATTTTTTATGTAGATTTAACATTTTCAAGTTTAAACACTCACTCTGCATATTTTCTTCATTTATTGTGCTTAATTCACCCACATTAGCTATGTTCTTACCACCAAACATTGTTTTCAACCTCAACAGCCTAAAGAATTTGTACAAATCTTTGTCAATTTCAAATTCATCACAATTTTTAACAGGGCAATATGAAAGTCCTTTCATTAGGAGACTCTGTTCATTTTCAGATAACTGGTATTTTGAAATATTAATAACCAGATTTTTTTTCAGCAAATGCTGATGGGTTAATATTAGGTAATAAAGGATTAGCCTCATGTAATGTATTAAAGTCCACTTCATCAACAATGAACTCCAAAGAGTTAACCTCAGGCAGTTCTTCTACCCTTGTTAAATTTTTACAAGACAGTAGGGTATTAACGGCAGGCAGTTTGTTCACTAAGTTAGCGTTAGGCAATGGGGGGTTAACAACCGGCACTTCATTTACCTTTATAGTTGTTTCCTCATACCCCGGCGATATCTGGCCCCTCTCTGCGGTCTCTGGAGTTGCCCTTGCTGATTCCACGAACTCTGCGTGTTCATCCGGTGCCTCTTTGATCGGCGGTGCTTCCGCCCTCCCCTCTGGTGTCTCCGTCTGAGCCTGAGTCTAAAAAACTCTCGCCGGATGATGAGCTGTCTATCTTCTCCTGGGCAACTACGGCTCTCTGCTGCCTCCTCCAACGTGGGCCCTCACGTGATCGTGACGTCTGGTCATGTGACCACTGGTATACTCGGTTGCTTGCATAATCAGTCTCATCTCTTACGAATATTGTTCTTTTCCTCTCTTCAAGCTCAAGACAATACTGTGACAGTAATGCATCAATTTCTTCCTTGGTGGTCTTCAACATATACAAGGTAAATGTCATTTCCATTGATCGTTCCACATCTGACACAATTTTCTTTTGTTTCTCAATTTCCAGCTGCAAACATTCCACGGTCAGGACAATTAAATAAATTAATTAATTACTGTTCATTTGGTTTTAAACTATGCATGATTAAGGACCATGTAGGTCCGAAACGTCGCTTTTATGGTTGTTATACCTCAATAAAGAACATTTTTCACCTTTAAGAAAGAACCCTGTACTGTGGTGCTGTTACCTTATTTTCTACATGGATTGTATACATTGGAGTCTGGCTGATACTCCATGGTAACGAGCACACAGATTGAAAACTGATTAATTTTATGGTGCTGGACTCTACCTCTTCACTCTTTATATAAGTCTCACAAAGGAAAGCACTCTCTGGTCCGTTTTTTAACAAAACTTCTTTACTGCAAAAGTAACAGTTACATATGAACGTTTACGGGCCACCGCCAGTCTGAGGAAAACGTTCATATGTAACTGTTACTTTTGCAGTAAAGAAGTTTTGTTAAAAAACGGACCGGAGAGTGCTTTCCTTTGTGAGACTTTTAAATGCTATTTTTGGGAGGCACCCCGTTGGCTGCAGTGTTGTGTGAGTGCTGGGTTCTCTGAGACTGACTTTTATATTTATATATATATATATATATATATATATATATATATATATATATACATACATACACACACACACATATATATTTAAATATTTCTTTTACAAAAGTACAATTCTCAATAATGCAAGGGATACAAGATCATTATTCAAAACAATATAGAAAATCATATACAGACTTTACATAGTCAAGTACATATATATATATATATATATATATATATACACACACGTCTAAACATGTGCATGTATACATCTATATATGTGTTTATATATATATATATATAAAATCACAGAGTAGTCACAGTACCATTTCTTCATGGAAATTATATTTTTTTGAAGTGACAAAAGAGACAAACAGCTGCATTTCTAGCCTGCATAGCCCTTAATCATGCTATAGAGTGCTGGTATACACCTCTTTATATAACACCTGTGTACCTAACTTTAAATATTTAACAACTGACATGAAATTCACATTTCTTACACGTTATTGCCATCTAGTGGACATAGATAGAAATATCAATATAATCACTGGGATACCAGTCAGATTATAATTTATATTTTTCTTACAGAGAAACCATTGACTAAGGTTAAATAAAAACATACATCACAAAATTGACAGAAAGTGCAGAAATAACATATTTATAAAAACAAATGTAAATCATAATCTTTGTTTAGACCCATCGGATGTAGAGTCCCCTAGATGCTGAATGCATCACACTTCCCTTTACTTTAACAATAGCTCCCTATCCCCTCCTCTTCTTAATTTGGGGATATGGTTGATAATCTGAAATCATAATTAGCTAACTGTATGTCGCTGTGGTAAAGTGAGCAGACACTGGCAAGGACATGTCTTTATTCCTTATAATTGACTTGTGAGCACTTATCCTATCCTTAATAGGGCGTATGGTCTCCCCTACCTAGCTACGAGCACAAGGGCATTTTAACAGATATACAACATACTCAGTCTCGCATGTAAAAAAAATCCATCAATTTCTCTTTTTTTTACTGTCATGTATTTGTGCAATGTAGCGACCTTTGATCATAGAGTTGCATTGGGCACAATGAAGGCATGGATATGTACCGTTCTTAGGTGAAGTCAAATAATTCATTTTATCTTCTTTATTACTGCCTACATCTGCCCTGACTAGCGTATCTTTAATATTTTTCACCCTCTTAAAGGAATCGATAGGTGGTGTTAAAAACTCGCTAATATTAGGATTCAATTTACTCAAGAGGTACCAATGTTTTCTAAAGATAGTAGAAATCTTATCACTACAATTATTATATTCAGTAGAAAAAAATGAGTCTATTCTCACCCTTGTTCCTTGTCTCAAATTAACATTATCTCTATAAGCTAAAACGTCTTCCTTGCAATTTGCAAAAATAGTAGATAGATAACCTTTTTCAGTAAATTTACTGGCTATTTGTTCCAATATAATATCCTGCAATCCCTTGTCTTTCACATTGTGAACTGTGCTGATAAATTGAATTTTTTTAATCAAATTGAAAACTATTTATTGATGAAAACTCTCAGAATGCAATAATGTGTCATGATTTGTTGGTTTACTATATAGATCTGTAATAAGAGTAGAATATTTTTTAAAAAACTGTTGTATCCAACAAATTAACACTAACTGTTGATAAATTTGATGTATATTTAAACAGTTGGTACACCTATTCAAATCTTCCACAAACTCCTGCTGAGATATCAATGTGCCCCTCCATACGCCAAACACGTCATCTATATAGCGGAGCCAAATTTTACAGCTCTCCTGATATTTAAATTTTGTATAAATGGCTTTCTTTTCAAACAAACTAACAAAGACGTTGGCGTATGAAGGGGCCACATTTGAACCCATGGCCAGACCTTTTCTTTCCTAAGATATGGTGAGTCCATGGCTTGAGTAATTACTGTTGGGAATACCACTCCTGGCCAGCAGGAGGAGGCAAAGAGCACCACAGTTAAACTGCAAAGTATCACTCCCTTACCCACAACCCCCAGTCATTCTCTTTGCCTTCGGTGCATGGAGGAGGTGAAGTTTAGGTGTCTGAAGAAAAAATTTGATTTAATCTACAAGCAAGTTTTGGGGTATAGCCGTATTCCACGTCATTCCTTGATGTCAGGTAGTGGTGGCTTTAAAGCAGGTAGGAACTTGTAAAGAGGGACTTAACAATTGTTGCCCTAGTTTAGAAAACCAGAGTTGGCTACTCTGTTCTTTCTTTTTCAAAGGTCTCTGTGAGGAACTGTGTCCTCTCATACCTTGTAACTGTCTACATGCCGGACAGCGGAGCAGGTAAGTGCTTTTTCTTCCAGTTGGGGAGACCATGCACTTAACAAATTAAAAGACACTGCTTTTTTATTGGGACATAGATAATCTTGTTGTATGGGTTACACTGGGGCATGAAGCAGGCACTGTAGCATGTGTGAGACTAACATTTAAACTCTTTTAAAAAGAAAGGATAACATGTTTTTATTAGGCTTTATTTTCTGACACATATTTACTTGATAAAACAATACAAGTTTAAACTGACAGTAAGGCTGAATTTTCTATTTCAGCAGCTTATTAATTTCTCCTTTGCTTTAAAATAAAACGATGCAACATTTTAAATTGTCAGGTTTGATAAAACGGTTATTTCTGGTACTCAGTTTACCCGGAAGTAGTGCCTCTCTGTGTTGCAGCAGTAATTTGAGCTCGGCAGTTGCGGTCACATGACTGGCTTTACTTCATAACGTTTCTGAGGAAAAAGTTGTTTTTCTCCATTTGTGGGTGATCCGGTCTTAATTGGTAGCAGTAAGGCACCTTAGTAATTGAGGTGTGGGGTTGCCTGAGGGGTATTTTAGAAGTTTATTTGATGTTTATTAAATGTTTTTTCTTAATTTTTCTCACATAATTTTAGCTGGGGATCGATCATAATTTGGGATAAAATTTAAAGTGTATTTTTTCCTTGGCTTATTTTAATTGAATATTAAAATCTTAAAAGCTTATCTGTACAAGTTTATTTACTGTTATTTACTGTTTCACAACATGTCTGATATGGAGCAAGAGCCTGCTCTCATGAATTCATGCTTATTGTGTTTAGATGCACAAATTGAAGCTCCTATGCAATTTTGTTCTTCATGTGTCAAGAAAACCTTGCAAAATAAAGGAAAAATGTTTGAGCCTAATGTCTCTCAGGATGATACTGTTAAAATAATACCTTTGCTTTCTCCTGCTACGTCCCAAGCCTCAATGGCGTCACATGCAGTGTGCTGCGGTTCCTCTATAACTCCTAGTGGAGTTTATTTAAAAGCAGAAATTGCTGCCCAGGTATCTTCATCGTTATCTGCGGCATTAGCTGCCATTCCTAGATTACAGGGAAAACGCAAGAGGAAATCTAGAAATTCAGAAAGTAAGGTGCCTGTCCCCAGTTCTGCTTCCCAAGTTGCCATTTCCCATAAGCCTGATGAGGAAGGTACTTCGGGAATTTCTGAGGGTGAAATCTCAGATTCGGACAGTATGATTCCTTCTTCTGAGACTGAGGTGGTATCCTTCAGATTTAATCTTGAACACCTTTGTGTATTGTTAAAGGAGGTTTTAGCTACTTTAGATGACTCCGATACCCCTGTTGTTGTCACTCCTAAGAAATCTAGTAAACTTAATAGTTTCTTTGATGAACCTTCCACTTCGGAGGTTTTTCCTGTGCCGGACTATTCTAAGTAGATTATCTCACAGGAATGGGAGAAACCAGGGGTGTCTTTTTTCCCCATCTCCTATTTTTAAGAAAATGTTTCCTGTCGAGGACTCCATTAAAGACCCTTGGTATACTGTACCCAAATTTGAAGGGGCCATTTCCACTCTGGCTAAGAGAACCACTATTCCTATTGAGGATAGCTGCTCTTTTAAGGATCCAATGGACTAGAAGCTGGAGGCTTATTTGAAAAAGATTTATGTTCATCAAGGTCTCCAATGGCAACCTGCGGTGTGTATTGGCACCATGACTAGTGCGGCATCTTATTGGTTTAACGCCTTGTCTGATTCTCTTCAAGTAGAGACTTCCTTGGATGAAATTCAAGATAGGATTAAAGCTTAAGTTGGCCAATTCCTTTTATTGCAGATGCCATTTTACAGGTTGTTAGACTAGTAGCTAAAACATCTAGTTTCGCTGTCCTAGCCCTCAGGGCTATACGCTCCATTCTGCCTTTAGTACAAGAGGGTCAGTTCATAACTTCCATAGACCTAAAGGATGCATATCTTCATGTTCTTGAGATTTACCTTTCTGGACAAACATTTCCAGTTTGTGGCCCTTCCATTTGGTCTAGCCACGGCTCCCAGAATTGTTTGAAAGGTTCTGGGGGCTCTTTTGGCAGTGATCTGTTCTCATGGAATTGCTGTGGCACCCTACCTGCACGACATATTGGTTCAGGCGCCATCTTTTCAACAAGCAAAATCTCACACAGAGATATAGTTGTCTTTTCTTCGTTCCCATGGATGGAATGCGAATCTGGAAAAAAGCTCCCTTTCTTTATTGATGAAGATTTTTCTGACAGAGGTCAGGAAAAACAAAATCATTTCCTCTTGCCTCTCTCTTCAGGATACTGCTTATCCTTCAGTGGCTCAATGTATGGAGGTAATCGGTCTGATGGTGGCTTCCATGGACATCAATCCTTTTGCTCGATTCCACTTGAGAGCTCTCCAGTTGTGCATTCTCAGACAATGAAATGGCGACCATGCGGATCTATCTCAGAGAACAGAGTTAGATCAGTTGTCAAGGCACTCTCTCCTGTGGTGGATTTCTCAGGAACATCTGTCTCAGGGCACATGCATTCGGAGACCTTCCTGGGTGATCCTGACCACCGAAACGCCAGCCTGCTGGGCTGGGGAGCAGTCTGGAACGCATTAAAATCTCAGGGCCTTTGGACTCGGGAGGAGTCTGCGCTTCCCATCAACATCTTGGGGTTGTGGGTGATTTACAATGCTCTATTGGCTTGGCATGAGTTGTCCTCAGCCCAGTTTATCAGGTTCCAGTCAGACAACATAACCTCTGTGGCTTACATCATTCACCAGGGAGGAACTCAGAGTTCCTTAGCCATGAAGGAGGTTACTCGGATTCTTCAGTGGGCAGAGACCCACAATTGCTGTCTATCTGCCATCCACATTCCAGGAGTAGACAACTGGGAAGCGGATTTTCTGAGTAGACAGACTTTTCATCCCGAGGAGTGGGAACTCCATCCGGAGGTGTTTTCCAGCTTAGTCCTCAAATGGGGAGTGCCAGAGTTAGATCCGATGGCGTCCCGCCAGAACGCCAAGCTTCCAAGCTACGGTTCAAGGTCAAGAGATCCGCAGTCTGATAGATGCTGTGGCGGTTCCTTGGGTTTTTAGGTTGGCATACCTGTTTCCTCCGTTTGCTCTCTTTCCACAAGTCATTGCTCGTATCAAACAGGAGAGGGCGTCACTGATTCTGTGTGGCCTTGCAGGATCTGGTTTGCAGACCTAGTGGAGATGTCATCTCTCCCACCTTGGAGACTACCTCTGAGGAAGAACCTCCTGATTCAGGGTCCCTTCCTTCATCCAAATCTCATTTCTTTGAAGCTGACTGCTTGGAGATTGAATTAATTCTGTCTAAGCGTGGATTTTCTGAGTCGGTCATTGAGACCATGATTCAGGCTTGCAAGCCTGTTACTAGAAAGATTTACCATAAGATATGGCGTAAATATCTTTATTGGTGTGAATCCAAGGGCTACTCTTGAAGAAGAATTTGAATTCCTAGAATTTTTATCTTTTCTTCAGAAAGTCCTGGAAAATGGATTGTCAGTCAGTACCCTGAAGGGTCAGATTTCTGCTTTATTAGTTTTACTACATAAATGTTTGGCGGATGTGCCAGATGTACCATTTTTTTTGTCAGGCCTTGGTCAAAATCAGGCCTGTCTTTAAGTCTGTTGTTCCTCCTTAGAGCCTTAACCTTGTTCTTAAAGTTTTACAGCTGGCTCTGTTTGAACCGTTGCATTTAATAGACATTAAGTTGTTATCTTGGAAGGTTTTGTTTCTTGTTGCTATCTCTTCTGCTCGAAGAGTCTCGGAACTCTCAGCTTTGCAGTGTGATTCCCCTTATCTTATTTTTCATGCCGATAAGACGGTTATTCGTACTAAGTAAGGTTTCCTTCCTTAGCTTGTTTCTAATAGAAATATCAATCAGGAAATTGTTGTTCCCTTTCTGTGTCCTAATTCCTCTTCTTCCAAAGAACGTTTGATACACAATTTGAATGTTGTACGTGCTCTTAAATTCTACTAAGGATTTTCGCCAATCCTCTGCCCTCTTTGTCTGTTTCTCTGGGAAACGTAAAGCTCAGAAAGCTACTGCTACTACTATTTCTTTTTGGTTACGAAGTATAATTCGTTTGGCTTATGAGACTGCTGGACAGCAGCCTCCTGAGAGAATTACGGCTCATTCCACAAGAGCTGTTTCCTCTTCTTGGGCTTTCAAAAATGAAGCTTCTGTGGAACAAATTTGCAAGGCTGCAACTTGGTCTTCTCTACATACTTTTTCCAAATTTTATATTTTTGCCTTGGGTGAGGCTTTTTTTTCTGAGAAAGGTTCTTCAAGCGATGGTGCCTTCTGTTTAGGATTGCCGGTCTTGTCCCTCCCTATTTATCCGTGTCCTCTATCTTGAGTATTGGTTCCCAACAGTATCTACTCAAGCCATGGACTCACCATATCTTAGGAAAGAAAAACTAAATTTATGCTTACCTGATAAATTTATTTTTTTCCGAATATGGTGAGTCCACAGCCCCACCCTTTATTTTAAGACAGTTGTTCTTTTGACTATAACCTCAGGCACCTCTACACCTTGTGTTACTCCTTTTTCTCCATTTCCCTTCGGTCTAATGACTGGGGGTTGTGGGTAAGGGAGTGATATTTAGCAGTTTAACTGTGGTGCTCTTTGCCTCCTCCTGCTGGCCAGGAGTGATATTTCCAACAGTAATTACTCAAGCCTTGGACTCACCATATCCAGAAATAAAGAAATGTATCAGGTAAGCATACATTTATTTATTTTTTGGTGATAGTATGTATCTTGAAATAAAAAATAATTCAGGTACAGTACAATATTTTAAAGCTCTTCTACCAACTTTAATTGTGAAGAAGTAAAAGAGGCTTCCTGTTCATTTAACTCTAATACTGATTGTATACCAGCATCATGGGGAATAGAAGTATATAGACTTACAATGTGTAAGTGAATAAGATATCTGTATCCTCACACTGTACACCACTTATATTTTCCAAAAAAATTACCAGTGTCCTTCAAATAAGATTGTTGTTTATAGGCTAAAGGGTTCAGGATTTTATCTAAAAATATTGCAATATTTGAAAAGACAGATTCAGGGCCTACCTGGAGGTTCCCTGCAGTTTTTGTGTATTTTATGAAGGGTCTTTTTTTATTAAAAATGTAGCCAGATTTTTAGTAATAACCTAATTTTTCAAGGCTTCACAACAACTCGTTGAATTTCTGCCAATGTGTTGTTATTCAAAGTCTGGTATATACCACCATCTGATCGTTGTATCAAAATTTCCTGAACATAGTACTCTCTATCGAGTACCATTTACTTTTGAGCCCTTGCCAGTCAAATACCTTGACATATGAAATAAAATTTGTAATCAATTTTTAATGTTTTAATGTGTTTTGAATAGAAATACTTTAAATTCTTATGTTCTCCACTTAGAAGAAAAGCGCATGAGCGATAAAAAGCTATCACGCCAATTGTAATCTAGTCCTATGATCGGCGTTGGGTCATATAGAGGTGTTAGGGCACATTCTGATGGATTTGGGTGATAGGGTAGGATTACGCATATTATGGTGCAGTATGAGAGATATGAGGGAGTTAAATCATGGGGTGTTGGAATTTGGGTGATATGATGAATTTCAGGCATGCTTTGGTGGTTTCTGAGTTATATGGAGAAATTAGGACATCCTGTGGGGAGGTATGGGTTATAGCACACACACAGTTTGACATACACACCACACACACTGACGCACACACACAGGCACACATAGACAAACCTTAGGGACACATACACAGACATAGGCACACATAGGCACATATACACATACATACACACACCCTGGCACACATACATGACCTCATACACAAACCTTAAGCACACACACTGGCACACATGCAGGCACACATACACAGACATAGGCACATATACACACACACTGGCACACATACAGTGACATATACACACACACTGCCACACATACACACACACTGGCACACATACACACATACAGTCACATATACACACACACACTGGCACACAGACATAGGCACACACAGGCACATATACACATACTGGCACACATACACAGACATAGGCACACACAGGCACATATACACACACACTGGCACACATACACACATACAGGCACATATACACACACACTGGCACACAGACATAGGCACACCCAGGCACATATACACATACTGGCACACATACACAGACATAGGCACACAAAGGCACATATACACACACACTGGCACACAGACATAGGCACACACAGGCACATATACACATACTGGCACACATACAGGCACATATACACATACTGGCACACATACACAGACATAGGCACACACAGGCACATATACACACACACTGGCACACAGACATAGGCACATATACACACACATTGGCACAATACAGGCACATATACACACACACTGGCACACATACACACATACGGCACACATACACAGACATAGGCACACACAGGCACATATACACACACACTGGCACACATACACAGACATAGGCACACACAGGCACATATACACATACTGGCACACATACACAGACTCTGAGGCCTATTTATCAAGCTCTGTACGGGGCTTGTGGGCCCGTGTTTCTGGCGAGTCTTCAGACTCGCCAGAAACACAAGTTATAGAGCAGCGGCCTAAACACCGCTGCTCCATAATGCTGTCCGCCTGCTTTGATGAGGCGGACAGGAATCGCCACAATTCAACCCGATCGAGTACGTTCGGGTTGATTGAAACCTCCCTGCTGGTGGGCCGCGAGTCTGCAGGGGGCGGCGTTGCACCAGCAGTTCTTGTGAGCTGCTGGTGCAATGCTGAATACGGAGAGCGCATTGCTCTCCGCATTCAGCGATGTCTGTCGGACCTGATCCGCACTGTCGGATCAGGTCCGACAGATATTTGATAATGCGGCCTCATAGGCACACACAAGCACGTATAGAAACACACACAAGCACGCACACACATACCACTTTAAAAACAAATATATTTGTGCTTATTATATTAGTGATTGATTCGTCATTACTGAAAATGGAACTACTTTTTTTTTTCTAAATGTTTATTTCTGAACAATGGCATAGTCCCAGCATGATGCCTCTCAGCCAATCAGACTACTCATTCTTCCCTGCCCACCTCATGAATGAGAAATAAAACACAACAGGGTGTGTACTGTTAGAGCAATAAAGCATAACAGGGTCCCTATTATTGAGGTGCATTTATAAACCTCAGGTGAGTTGTTGTGGTAGAGGTCTGATGGCCGAATGGCTGGCACCACCCGAGAAGTGTAATTGTATGACAACAATACAGACACAGTAGGGCGTTATGCATACTGGCAGCTTTAAAATGGATATGTGCAGTTGAAAATATATTTGCTTTCTGTCGGAACTCAGACAATTACAGTTTAAAAAAATATTACAACATAAGAAGCACTGAGCTTAAAAATATCATAAATACTGAAATGTTCATTCACTGGAATTTTAACCAGTATTAAAAAATGGTAATGCATTGTGCTCTCGTAACTGCTATTTACTCATTTATTCATGCGCGAAACGCGTAAGATTGGAGCTTACCTTGCATCTTGAAAGCCTACTCTGCAATAAACCTTTTTACTGACACTTGGACTCGGCCTTCCTTTTCTCCAACATTGGTGTGTCTGGTCCACGGCGTCATCCTTACTTGTGGGATATTCTCTTCCCCAACAGGAAATGGCAAAGAGTCCCAGCAAAGCTGGTCACATGATCCCTCCTAGGCTCCGCCCACCCCAGTCATTCTCTTTGCCGTTGCACAGGCAACATCTCCACGGAGATGGTTAAGAGTTTTTTGGTGTTTAAATGTAGTTTTATTCTTCTATCAAGTGTTTGTTATTTTAAAATAGTGCTGGTATGTACTATTTACTCTGAAACAGAAAAGGATGAAGATTTCTGTTTGTAAGAGGAAGATGATTTTAGCAGACAGTAACTAAAATCGATTGCTGTTTCCACACAGGACTGTTGAGATGAAGTAACTTCAGTTGGGGGAAACAGTTAGCAGACTTTTCTGCTTAAGGTATGACTAGCCATATTTCTAACAAGACCAAGTAATGCTGGAAGGCTGTCATTTCCCCTCATGGGGACCGGTAAGCCATTTTCTTAGTTAAACATAAAAGAATAAAGGGCTTCAAAAAGGGCTTAAAAACTGGTAGACATTTTTCTGGGCTAAAACGATTGCTTTACTAGGCATATTATGCAGATTCTAACTAATAATTGGTATTATAATCTTGGGGAACGTTTAAAAAAAAACGGCAGGCACTGTGTTGGACACCTTTTTCAGATGGGGGCTTTTCTAGTTGTAGACAGAGCCTCATTTTCGCGCCATTAATGCGCAGTTGTTTTTGGAGAGCAAGGCATGCAGATGCATGTGTCAGGAGCTAAGAATCACTGAAAAAGCTTTTAGAAGGCGTCATTTGGTATCGTATTCCCCTCTGGGCTTGGTTGGGTCTCAGCAAAGCATATAGCTGGGACTGTATAGGGGTTAAATGTAAAAACGGCTCCGGTTCCGTTAATTTAAGGGTTAAAGCTCTGAAATTTGGTGTGCAATACTTTTAATGTTTTAAGACACTGTGGTGAAATTTTGGTGAATTTTGAACAATTCCTTCATACTTTTTCACATATTCAGTAATAAAGTGTTTTCAGTTTGAAATTTAAAGTGACAGTAACGGTTTTTATTTTAAAACGTTTTTTGTGCTTTGTTGACAAGTTTAAGCCTGTTTAACATGTCTGTACCATCAGTTAAGCTATGTTCTATATGTATGAAAGCCAATGTGTCTCCCCATTTAAATTTATGTGATAATTGTGCCATAGTGTCCAAACAAAGTAAGGACAGTAATGCCACAGATAATGATATTGCCCAAGATGATTCCTCAAATGAGGGGAGTAAACATGATACTACATCATCCCCTACTGTGTCTACACCAGTTATGCCCACATAGGAGGCCCCTAGTACATCTAGTGCGCCAATACTTATTACCATGCAACAATTAACGGCTGTAATGGATAACTCCATAGCGAATCTTTTATCCAAAATGCCTACTTATCAGAGAAAGCGCGATTGCTCTGTTTTAAACACTGTAGAGCAAGAGGACGCTGATGATAACTGTTCTGACATACCCTCACACCAATCTCAAGGGGCCATGAGGGAGGTTTTGTCTGATGGAGAAATTTCAGATTCAGGAAAAATTTCTCATCAAGCTGAACCTCATGTTGTGACATTTAAATTTAAATTAGAACATCTCCGCGCACTGCTTAAGGAGGTGTTATCTACTCTGGATGATTGTGACAATTTGGTCATTCCAGAGAAATTATGTAAGATGGACAAGTTCCTAGAGGTTCCGGTGCCCCCCAACGCTTTTCCTATACCCAAGCGGGTGGCGGACATAGTAAATAAAGAGTGGGAAAGGCCCGGCATACCTTTTGTTCCCCCCCCTATATTTAAGAAATTATTTCCTATAGTCGACCCCAGAAAGGACTTATGGCAGACAGTCCCCAAGGTCGAGGGGGCGGTTTCTACTCTAAACAAACGCACTACTATTCCTATCGAAGATAGTTGTGCTTTCAAAGATCCTATGGATAAGAAATTAGAGGGTTTGCTTAAAAAGATTTTTGTACAGCAAGGTTACCTTCTACAACCAATTTCATGCATTGTTCCTGTCACTACGGCAGCGTGTTTCTGGTTCGAGGAACTAGAAAAATCGCTCAGTAAAGAATCTTCGTATGAGGAGGTTATGGACAGAGTTCAAGCACTTAAATTGGCTAACTCTTTTGTTTTAGATGACGCTTTGCAATTAGCTAGATTAGCGGCGAAAAATTCAGGGTTTGCTATCGTGGCGCGCAGAGCGCTTTGGCTAAAGTCTTGGTCAGCGGATGTGTCTTCCAAGACAAAACTGCTTAACATTCCTTTCAAAGGTAAAACATTATTTGGACCTGATTTGAAAGAGATTATTTCAGACATCACTGGGGGAAAGGGCCACGCCCTCCCACAAGATAGGTCTTTTAAGGCTAAAAATAAGCCTAATTTTCGTCCCTTTTGCAGAAACGGACCAGTCTCTAATTCTGTATCCTCTAAGCAAGAGGGTATTACTTCACAACCCAAACCAGCCTGGAAACCAATGCAAGGCTGGAACAAGGGTAAGCAGGCCAAGAAGCCTACCACTGCTACCAAAACAGCATGAAGGGATAGCCCCCGATCCGGGACCGGATCTAGTGGGGGGCAGACTTTCTTTGCTCAGGCTTGGGCAAGAGATGTTCAGGATCCTTGGGCACTAGAAATAGTTTCTCAAGGTTATCTCCTGGAATTCAAGGAACTACCCCCAAGGGGAAGGTTCCACAGGTCTCAATTATCTTCAAACCAAATAAAGAGACAGGCATTCTTACATTGTGTAGAAGACCTGTTGAAGATGGGAGTGATACATCCAGTTCCAATAAGAGAACAAGGAATGGGATTTTATTCCAATCTGTTCATAGTTCCCAAAAAAGAGGGAACATTCAGACCAATTTTGGATCTAAAGATCCTAAACAAATTTCTCAGGGTACCATCGTTCAAAATGGAAACTATTCGAACGATCCTACCTACTATCCAGGAAAATCAATTTATGACTACCGTGGATTTAAAGGATGCGTACCTACATATTCCTATC
Organism: Bombina bombina; assembly: GCF_027579735.1. Taxonomy (NCBI): domain Eukaryota; kingdom Metazoa; phylum Chordata; class Amphibia; order Anura; family Bombinatoridae; genus Bombina; species Bombina bombina. The sequence continues at coordinate 95,750,080 of NC_069510.1, forward strand.
CACAAGGAACATCATCAGTTCCTAAGGTTCGCTTTTCTGGACAAGCATTACCAGTTTGTGGCACTTCCATTCGGATTAGCCACTGCTCCAAGGATTTTCACAAAGGTACTAGGGTCCCTTCTAGCGGTTCTAAGACCAAGGGGCATTGCAGTAGTACCTTACTTGGACGACATCCTGATTCAAGCGTCGTCCCTGTCAAAAGCAAAGGCTCATATGGACATCGTCCTAGCCTTTCTCAGATCTCACGGATGGAAGGTGAACAGAGAAAAAAGTTCTCTGTCCCCGTCAACAAGAGTTCCCTTCTTGGGAACAATAATAGATTCCTTAGAAATGAGGATTTTTCTGACAGAGGTCAGAAAATCAAAACTTCTAAGCTCTTGTCAAGTACTTCATTCTGTTCATCGTCCTTCCATAGCGCAGTGCATGGAAGTAATAGGATTGATGGTTGCAACAATGGACATAGTTCCTTTTGCACGAATTCATCTAAGACCATTAAAACTGTGCATGCTCAGACAGTGGAATGGGGATTATACAGACTTGTCTCAGACGATTCAAGTAGATCAAAAGACCAGAGATTCACTCCGTTGGTGGCTGACCCTGGACAATCTGTCACAGGGAATGAGCTTCCGCAGACCAGAGTGGGTCATTGTCACGACCGACGCCAGCCTAGTGGGCTGGGGCGCGGTCTGGGAATCCCTGAAAGCTCAGGGTCTATGGTCTCGGGTAGAGTCTCTTCTCCCGATAAACATTCTGGAACTGAGAGCGATATTCAATGCTCTCAGAGCTTGGCCTCTACTAGCAAAGGCCAAATTCATAAGGTTTCAGTCAGACAACATGACGACCGTTGCATATATCAATCATCAGGGGGGAACAAGGAGTTCCCTGGCGATGAAAGAAGTGACCAAGATAATTCAATGGGCGGAGGATCACTCCTGCCACTTGTCTGCGATCCACATCCCAGGAGTGGAAAATTGGGAAGCGGATTTTCTGAGTCGTCAGACATTCCATCCGGGGGAGTGGGAACTCCATCCGGAAATCTTTGCCCAAATAACTCAATTATGGGGCATTCCAGACATGGATCTGATGGCGTCTCGTCAGAACTTCAAGGTTCCTTGCTACGGGTCCAGATCCAGGGATCCCAAGGCGACTCTAGTAGATGCACTAGTAGCACCTTGGACCTTCAACCTAGCTTATGTATTCCCACCGTTTCCTCTCATCCCCAGGCTGGTAGCCAGGATCAATCAGGAGAGGGCCTCGGTGATCTTGATAGCTCCTGCGTGGCCACGCAGGACTTGGTATGCAGACCTGGTGAATATGTCATCGGCTCCACCATGGAAGCTACCTTTGAGACAGGACCTTCTTGTTCAGGGTCCATTCGAACATCCGAATCTGGTTTCCCTCCAACTGACGGCTTGGAGATTGAACGCTTGATTCTATCAAAGCGTGGGTTTTCAGATTCTGTAATAGATACTCTGATTCAGGCTAGAAAGCCTGTAACTAGAAAAATTTACCATAAAATATGGAAAAAATATATCTGTTGGTGTGAATCTAAAGTATTCCCATGGAACAAGATAAAAATTCCTAAGATTCTATCCTTTCTACAAGAAGGTTTGGAGAAAGGATTATCTGCAAGTTCTCTGAAGGGACAGATCTCTGCTTTATCTGTTTTACTTCACAAAAGACTGGCAGCTGTGCCAGATGTTCAAGCATTTGTTCAGGCTCTGGTTAGGATCAAGCCTGTTTACAGACCTTTGACTCCTCCCTGGAGTCTAAATCTAGTTCTTTCAGTTCTTCAAGGGGTTCCGTTTGAACCTTTACATTCCGTAGATATTAAGTTACTATCTTGGAAAGTTTTGTTTTTGGTTGCAATCTCTTCTGCTAGAAGAATTTCAGAGTTATCTGCTCTGCAGTGTTCTCCTCCTTATCTGGTGTTCCATGCAGATAAGGTGGTTTTGCGTACTAAGCCTGGTTTTCTTCCTAAAGTTGTTTCTAACAAAAATATTAACCAGGAGATAGTTGTACCTTCTTTGTGTCCGAATCCAGTTTCAAAGAAGGAGCGTTTGTTACACAATTTGGACGTTGTCCGTGCTCTAAAATTCTATTTAGAGGCTACTAAAGATTTCAGACAAACATCATCCTTGTTTGTTGTTTATTCTGGTAAAAGGAGAGGTCAAAGAGCGACTTCCACCTCTCTTTCCTTTTGGCTTAAAAGCATTATCCGTTTGGCTTATGAGACTGCCGGACGGCAGCCTCCTGAAAGAATCACAGCTCACTCCACTAGGGCTGTGGCTTCCACATGGGCCTTCAAGAACAAGGCTTCTGTTGACCAGATATGTAAGGCAGCGACTTGGTCTTCACTGCACACTTTTGCCAAATTTTACAAATTTGATACTTTTGCTTCTTCGGAGGCTATTTTTGGGAGAAAGGTTTTGCAAGCTGTGGTGCCTTCCGTTTAGGTGACCTGATTTGCTCCCTCCCTTCATCCGTGTCCTAAAGCTTTGGTATTGGTTCCCACAAGTAAGGATGACGCCGTGGACCGGACACACCAATGTTGGAGAAAACAGAATTTATGCTTACCTGATAAATTACTTTCTCCAACGGTGTGTCCGGTCCACGGCCCGCCCTGGTTTTTTTAATCAGGTCTGATGAATTATTTTCTCTAACTACAGTCACCACGGTATCATATGATTTCTCCTATATATATTTCCTCCTGTCCGTCGGTCGAATGACTGGGGTGGGCGGAGCCTAGGAGGGATCATGTGACCAGCTTTGCTGGGACTCTTTGCCATTTCCTGTTGGGGAAGAGAATATCCCACAAGTAAGGATGACGCCGTGGACCGGACACACCGTTGGAGAAAGTAATTTATCAGGTAAGCATAAATTCTGTTTTTCCTCATCTTATTTACTGTTATATTAGCAAACTCATGTTACAGTTGTGTGCAGCAAAACACTGTGCTGTTCCCCTCACACATTTCCATGGTTATTAGAGAGCCGTGCCAGTGTAAAAAGGTTAGACACATTATTTTCTTCCATTTTCCGGCCCCCTGTATCATGTGACAGACATCAGCCAATCACAAACTAGTATATGTATACCCTACAAACTTTTGCACATGCTCAGTATTATCTTGTTCCCCAGAAAGTGTGTTTATAGCAAGATTGTGCAAAATTTGATAATGGAAGTAAATTATAAAATGTTTTTAAACTGCATGTTCTATCTGAATCATAAAAGTTTACTTTGGGGCCCATTTATCAAGCTCACAAGAGCTGCTGGTGCAATGCTGAATGCAGAGAGCATATTGCTAACCGCATTCAGCGATGTCTGTCGGACATGATTCGCTGATCGGATCATGTCGGACAGGCATTTAATAAATAGGCCCCTTTGACATGAGTGTCTTTTTAAAGGCTTGCGCCAGATACACTCCTCTGCTTTTCCTGAGCAGGATGCTTATTTATGCTGGTCCTGATTGGATCACCAGCTGTGCCCTTCTCACGAATGGTAATGCACTGTGTCTGGGATGGCTGATTTAAACTACTTTTAACTTCATAGCAAGAGTTAAAGGGACACTGAACCCAATTTTTTTTCATGATTCAGATAGAGCATGTAATTATAAGCAACTTTCTAATTTACTTCTATTATCAATTTTTCTTCGTTCTCTTGCTATCTTTATTTTTTAAAAAAAGGCATCTAAGCTAAGGAGCCAGCAAATTTTTGATTTAGAACCATGGACAGCACTTTTGTATTGGTGCTGTCCAATCACCAAAGACAACCCAGGTTGTTTACCAAAATGGGCCGGCATCTAAACTTACATTCTTGCTTTTCAAATAAACATACCAAGAGAATAAAGAAAAATTGATAATAGGAGTTAATTAGGCCTAGATTTGGAGTTTGGCGGTAGCCGTGAAAACCAGCGTTAGAGGCTCCTAACGCTGGTTTTAGGCTACCGCCGGTATTTGGAGTCAGTCAAAAAAGGGTCTAACGCTCACTTTTCAGCCGCGACTTTTCCATACCGCAGATCCCCTTACGTAAATTGCGTATCCTATCTTTTCAATGGGATCTTTCTAACTCCGGTATTTAGAGTTGTGGCTGAAGTGAGCGTTAGAAATCTAACGACAAAACTCCAGCCGCAGAAAAAACCCAGGAGTTAAGAGCTTTTTGTGCTAACGCCGGTTCATAAAGCTCTTAACTACTGTGCTCTAAAGTACACTAACACCCATAAACTACCTATGTACCCCTAAACTGAGGTCCCCCCACATCGCCGCCACTTGATTACATTTTTTTAACCCCTAATCTGCTGACCGCCACCTACGTTATACTTATGTACCCCTAATCTGCTGCCCCTAACACCGCCGACCCCTGTATTATATTTATTAACCACTAATCTGCCCCCCACAACGTCGCCGCCAACTACCTACAATAATTAACCCCTAATCTGCCGACCGCCACCTATGTTATACTTATGTACCCCTAATCTGCTGCCCCTAACACCGCCGACCCCTATATTATATTTATTAACCCCTAATCTGCCCCCCTCAACGTCGCCTCCACCTGCCTACACTTATTAACCCCTAATCTGCCGAGCGGACCGCACCGCTACTCTATTAAATTTATTAACCCCTAAAGCTAATTCTAACCCTAACCCTAACACCCCCCTAAGTTAAATATAATTTTATTCTAACGAAATAAATTATCTCTTATTAAATAACTTATTCCTATTTAAAGCTAAATACTTACCTGTAAAATAAACCCTAATATAGCTACAATATAACAAATAATTACATTGTAGCTATTTTAGGATTAATATTTATTTTACAGGCAACTTTGTAATTATTTTAACCAGGTACAATAGCTATTAAATAGTTAAGAACTATTTAATAGTTACCTAGTTAAAATAATAACAAAATTACCTGTAAAATAAATCCTAACCTAAGTTACAATTAAACTTAACACTATACTATCATTAAATTAATTAAATACAATTCCTACAAATAACTACAATTAAATAAACTAACTAAAGTGCAAAAAATAAAAAAGAACTAAGTTACAAAAAATAAAAAAATATTTACAAACATTAGAAAAAATAACAACAATTTTAAACTAATTACACCTACTCTAAGCCCCCTAATAAAATAACAAAGACCCCCAAAATAAAAAAATGCCCTACCCTATTCTAAATTACTAAAGTTCAAAGCTCTTTTACCTTACCAGCCCTGAACAGGGCCCTTTGCGGGGCATGCCCCAAAGAATTCAGCTCTTTTGCCTGTAAAAAAAAACATACAATACCCCCCCCCAACATTACAACCCACCACCCACATACCCCTAATCTAACCCAAACCCCCCTTAAATAAACCTAACACTAAGCCCCTGAAGATCATCCTACCTTGTCTTCACCATACCAGGTATCACCGATCGGTCCTGGCTCCAAAATCTTCATCCAACCCAAGCGGGGGCTGGCGATCCATCATTCGGCGGCTGAAGAGGTCCAGCAGAGGCTCCAAAGTCTTCATCCTATCCGGGAAGAAGAGGCTATCCGGACCGGCAACCATCTTGATCCAAGCGGCATCTTCTATCTTCATCCGATGACGACCGGCTCCATCTTGAAGACCTCCAGCGCGGATCCGTCCTCTTCTTCCGACGACTTCCCGACGAATGACGGTTCCTTTAAGGGACGTCATCCAAGATGGCGTCCCTCGAATTCCGATTGGCTGATAGGATTCTATCAGCCAATCGGAATTAAGGTAGGAAAATTCTGATTGGCTGATGGAATCAGCCAATCAGAATCAAGTTCAATCCGATTGGCTGATCCGATCAGCCAATCAGATTGAGCTCGCATTCTATTGGCTGATCGGAACAGCCAATAGAATGCGAGCTCAATCTGATTGGCTGATCGAATCAGCCAATCGGATTGAACTTGATTCTGATTGGCTGATTCCATCAGCTAATCAGAATTTTCCTACCTTAATTCCGATTGGCTGATAGAATCCTATCAGCCAATCGGAATTCGAGGGACGCCATCTTGGATGACGTCCCTTAAAGGAACCGTCATTCGTTGGGAAGTCGTCGGAAGAAGAGGACGGATCCGCGCTGGAGGTCTTCAAGATGGAGCCGGTCGTCATCGGATGAAGATAGAAGATGCCGCTTGGATCAAGATGGTTGCCGGTCCGGATCGCCTCTTCTTCCCGGATAGGATGAAGACTTTGGAGCCTCTTCTGGACTTCTTCAGCCGTCGGATGATGGATGTCTAGCCCCCGCTTGGGCTTGGATGAAGATTTTGGAGCCAGGACGGATCGGTGAACCTGGTATGGTGAAGACAAGGTAGGATGATCTTCAGGGGCTTAGTGTTAGGTTTATTTAAGGGGGGTTTGGTAAAAGAGCTTTGAACTTTAGTAATTTAGAATAGGGTAGGGCATTTTTTTATTTTGGGGGTCTTTGTTATTTTATTAGGGGGCTTAGAGTAGGTGTAATTAGTTTAAAATTGTTGTAATATTTTTCTTATGTTTGTAAAAAAAAATTTATTTTTTGTAACTTAGTTCTTTTTTATTTTTTGTACTTTAGTTAGTTTATTTCATTGTAGTTATTTGTAGATATTGTATTTAATTAATTTATTGATAGTGTAGTGTTAGGTTTAATTGTAGGTAATTGTAGGTATTTTATTTAATTAATTTAATGATAGTGTAGTGTTAGGTTTAATTGTAACTTAGGTTAGGATTTATTTTACAGGTAATTTTGTAATTATTTTAACTATTTTAGATATTAAATAGTTCTTAACTATTTAATAGCTATTGTACCTGGTTAAAATAAATACAAAGTTACCTGTAAAATAAATATTAATCCTAAAATAGCTACAATATAATTATAATTTATATTGTAGCTATATTAGGGTTTATTTTACAGGTAAGTATTTAGCTTTAAATAGGAATAATTTATTTAATAAGAGTTAATTAATTTCGTTAGATTTAAATTATATTTAAGTTAGGGGGGTGTTAGGGTTAGGGTTAGACTTAGCTTTAGGGGTTAATACATTTATTAGAATAGCGGTGAGCTCCAGTCGGCAGATTAGGGGTTAATGTTTGAAGTTGGGTGTCGGCGATGTTAGGGAGGGCAGATTAGGGGTTAATACTATTTATTATAGGGTTAGTGAGGAGGATTAGGGGTTAATAACTTTATTAGAATAGCGGTGCGGTCCGCTCGGCAGATTAGGGGTTAATAAGTGTAGGCAGGTGGAGGCGACGTTGTGGGGGGCAGATTAGGGGTTAATAAATATAATATAGGGGTCGGCGATGTTAGGGCAGCAGATTAGGGGTACATAGGGATAATGTAAGTAGCGGCGGTTTACAGAGCGGCAGATTAGGGGTTAATAATAATATGCAGGGGTCAGCGATAGCGGGGGCGGCAGATTAGGGGTTAATAAGTGTAAGGTTAGGGGTGTTTAGACTCGGGGTTCATGTTAGGTGCAGACTTAGGAGGTGTTTCCCCATAGCAAACAATGGGGCCGCGTTAGGAGCTGAACGCTGCTTTTTGCAGGTGTTAGGTTTTTTTTCAGCTCAAACAGCCCCATTGTTTTCTATGGGGGAATCGTGCACGAGCACGTTTTTGAGGCTGGCCGCGTCCGTAAGCAACTCTGGTATCGAGAGTTGCAGTGGCGTTAAATTATGCTCTACGCTCCCTTTTTGGAGCCTAACGCAGCCATTCTGTGGACTCTCAATACCAGAGTTATTTTAAAGGTGCGGCCAGAAAAAAGCCAGCGTTAGCTACGCGGGTCGTTACCGACAAAACTCTAAATCTAGCCGTTAGAAAGTTGTTTAAAATTTCATGCTCTATCTGAATCACGAAAGAAAAAAATTGGGTTCAGTGTCCCTTTAAGGAAATAGTGAAAAGCAAGTGATTAAAAGTAAAATCCACAAATGAAATAGAACTGTATTTCTCCAACATTGGTGTGTTCGGTCCACGGCGTCATCCTTACTTGTGGGATATTCTCTTCCCCAACAGGAAATGGCAAAGAGTCCCAGCAAAGCTGGTCACATGATTCCTCCTAGGCTCCGCCCACCCCAGTCATTCTCTTTGCCGTTGCACAGGCAACATCTCCACGGAGATGGTTAAGAGTTTTTTGGTGTTTAAATGTAGTTTTTATTCTTCTATCAAGTGTTTGTTATTTTAAAATAGTGCTGGTATGTACTATTTACTCTGAAACAGAAAAGGATGAAGATTTCTGTTTGTGAGAGGAAGATGATTTTAGCAGACAGTAACTAAAATCGGTTGCTGTTTCCACATAGGACTGTTGAGATGAAGTAACTTCAGTTGGGGGAAACAGTTAGCAGACTTTTTCTGCTTAAGGTATGATTAGCCATATTTCTAACAAGACTGTGTAATGCTGGAAGGCTGTCATTTCCCCTCATGGGGACCGGTAAGCCATTTTCTTAGTCAAAAACAAACAGAATAAAGGGCTTATTATGGGCTAAAAAACTGGTAGACATTTTTATGGGCTAAATCGATTGCTTTATTTGTGCATATTATTCAGATTTAGGCTAATAATTGGCATTTATAATCTTGGGGAACGTTTATAAAACGACACCTTTTTCAGTCAGGGGGCCTTTCTAGTCATAGACTGAGCCTCATTTTCGTGCCATTAATGCGCAGTTGTTTTTTGAGAGCAGGGCATGCAGATGCATGTGTGAGGATCTAAGAATCTCTGAAAAAGCTTTTAGAAGGCGTCATTTGGTATCGTATTCCCCTCAGGGCTTGGTTGGGTCTTAGCAAAGACTATATCTGGGACTGTATAGGGGTTAAATTGAAAAACGGCTCAGGTTCCGGTTTTAAGGGTTAAAGCTCTGAAATTTGGTGTGCAATACTTTTAAGGCTTTAAGACACTGTGGTGAAATTTTGGTAATTTTTGAACAATTCCTTCATACTTTTTCACATATTCAGTAATAAAGTGTTTTCTGTTTGAAATTTAAAGTGACAGTAACGGTTTTATTTTAAAACGTTTTTTGTGCTTTGTTGACAAGTTTAAGCCTGTTTAACATGTCTGTACCTTCAGATAAGCTATGTTCTATATGTATGAAAGCCAATGTGTCTCCCCATTTAAATTTATGTGATAATTGTGCCATAGCGTCCAAACAAAGTAAGGACAGTACTGCCACAAATAATGATATTGCCCAAGATGATTCCTCAAATGAGGGGAGTAAACATGATACTACATCATCTCCTACTGTGTCTACACCAGTTTTGCCCATGCAGGAGGCCCCTAGTACATCTAGTGCGCCAATACTTATTACCATGCAACAATTAACGGCTGTAATGGATAACTCCATAGCAAATCTTTTATCCAAAATGCCTACTTATCAGAGAAAGCGCGATTGCTCTGTTTTAAACACTGAAGAGCAAGAGGACGCTGATGATAATTGTTCTGTCATACCCTCACACCAATCTGAAGGGGCCATGAGGGAGGTTTTGTCTGAGGGAGAAATTTCAGATTCAGGAAAAATTTCTCATCAAGCTGAACCTGATGTTGTGACATTTAAATTTAAATTAGAACATCTCCGCGTACTGCTTAAGGAGGTGTTATCTACTCTGGATGATTGTGACAATTTGGTCATTCCAGAGAAATTATGCAAGATGGACAGGTTCCTAGAGGTTCCGGTGCCCCCCGACGCTTTTCCTATACCCAAGCGGGTGGCAGACATAGTAAATAAAGAGTGGGAAAGGCCCGGCATACCTTTTGTTCCTCCCCCTATATTTAAGAAATTATTTCCTATGGTCGACCCCAGAAAGGACTTATGGCAGACAGTCCCCAAGGTTGAGGGGGCAGTTTCTACTCTAAACAAACGCACTACTATTCCTATCGAAGATAGTTGTGCTTTCAAAGATCCTATGGATAAAAAATTGGAAGGTTTGCTTAAAAAGATTTTTGTACAGCAAGGCTACCTTCTACAACCAATTTCATGCATTGTTCCTGTCACTACGGCAGCGTGGTTCTGGTTCGAGGAACTAGAAAAGTTGCTCAGTAGAGAAACTCCATATGAGGAGGTTATGGACAGAGTTCACGCACTTAAATTGGCTAACTCTTTTATTTTAGATGCCGCTTTGCAATTAGCAAAATTAGCGGCGAAAAATTCAGGGTTTGCTATCGTGGCGCGCAGAGCGCTTTGGCTAAAGTCTTGGACAGCGGATGTGTCATCCAAGACAAAATTGCTTAACATTCCTTTCAAAGGTAAAACTTTATTTGGACCTGATTTGAAAGAGATTATTTCAGACATCACTGGGGGAAAGGGCCACGCCCTTCCACAGGATAGGTCTTTTAAGGCTAAAAATAAACCTAATTTTCGTCCCTTTCGCAGAAATGGACCAGCCTCTAATTCTGCATCCTCTAAGCAAGAGGGTAATGCCTCACAACCCAAACCAGCCTGGAAACCAATGCAAGGCTGGAACAAGGGTAAGCAGGCCAAGAAGCCTGCCACTGCTAACAAAACAGCATGAAGGAGTAGCCCCCGATCCGGGACCGGATCTGGTGGGGGGCAGACTTTCTCTCTTTGCTCAGGCTTGGGCAAGAGATGTTCAGGATCCTTGGGCGCTAGAAATAGTTTCTCAAGGTTATCTCCTGGAATTCAAGGAACTACCCCCAAGGGGAAGGTTCCACAAGTCTCACTTATCCTCAAACCAAATAAAGAGACAGGCATTCTTACATTGTGTAGAAGACCTGTTAAAGATGGGAGTGATACACCCAGTTCCAATAAAGGAACAAGGAATGGGATTTTATTCCAATCTGTTCGTAGTTCCCAAAAAAGAGGGAACGTTCAGACCAATTTTGGATTTGAAGATCCTAAACAAATTTCTCAGGGTACCATCGTTCAAAATGGAAACCATTCGAACGATTCTACCCACCATCCAGGAAAGTCAATTTATGACTACCGTGGATCTAAAGGATGCGTACCTACATATCCCTATCCACAAGGAACATCATCAGTTCCTAAGGTTCGCTTTCTGGACAAACATTACCAGTTTGTGGCTCTTCCATTCGGATTAGCCACTGCTCCAAGGATTTTCACAAAGGTGCTAGGGTCCCTTCTAGCGGTTCTAAGACCAAGGGGCATTGCAGTAGTACCTTACTTGGACGACATTCTAATACAAGCGTCGTCCCTGTCAAAGGCAAAGGCTCATACGGACATCGTTCTAGCCTTTCTCACATCTCACGGATGGAAGGTGAACAAAGAAAAGAGTTCTCTGTCCCCGTCAACAAGAGTTCCCTTCTTGGGAACAATAATAGATTCCTTAGAAATGAGGATTTTTCTGACAGAGGTCAGAAAATCAAGACTTCTAAGCTCTTGTCAAGTGCTTCATTCTGTTCCTCGTCCTTCCATAGTGCAGTGCATGGAAGTAATAGGATTGATGGTTGCAACAATGGACATAGTTCCCTTTGCACGAATTCATCTAAGACCATTACAACTGTGCATGCTCAAACAGTGGAATGGGGATTATACAGACTTGTCTCCAATGATTCAAGTAGATCAAAAGACCAGAGATTCACTCCGTTGGTGGCTGACCCTGGACCATCTGTCTCAGGGAATGAGCTTCCGCAGGCCAGAGTGGGTCATTGTCACGACCGACGCCAGTTTAGTGGGCTGGGGTGCGGTCTGGGAATCCCTGAAAGCTCAGGGTCTATGGTCTTGGGAGGAGTCTCTTCTCCCGATAAACATTCTGGAACTGAGAGCGATATTCAATGCTCTCAGAGCTTGGCCTCAACTAGCAAAGGCCAAATTCATAAGGTTCCAATCAGACAACATGACGACTGTTGCTTATATCAATCATCAAGGGGGAACAAAGAGTTCCCTGGCGATGAAAGAAGTGACCAAAATAATTCAATGGGCGGAGGATCACTCCTGCCACTTGTCTGCGATCCACATCCCAGGAGTGGAAAATTGGGAAGCGGATTTTCTGAGTCGTCAGACATTTCATCTGGGGGAGTGGGAACTCCATCCGGAAATCTTTGCCCAAATAACTCAATTATGGGGCATTCCAGACATGGATCTGATGGCGTCTCGTCAGAACTTCAAGGTTCCTTGCTACGGGTCCAGATCCAGGGATCCCAAGGCGACTCTAGTAGATGCACTAGTAGCACCTTGGACTTTCAACCTAGCTTACGTATTCCCACCGTTTCCTCTCATTCCCAGGCTGATAGCCAGGATCAATCAGGAGAGGGCCTCGGTGATCTTGATAGCTCCTGCGTGGCCACGCAGGACTTGGTATGCAGACCTGGTGAATATGTCATCGGCTCCACCATGGAAGCTACCTTTGAGACAGGACCTTCTTGTTCAAGGTCCATTCGAACACCCAAATCTGGTCTCCCTCCAACTGACGGCTTGGAGATTGAACGCTTGATTCTATCAAAGCGTGGGTTTTCAGATTCGGTGATAGATACTCTGGTTCAGGCCAGAAAACCTGTAACTAGAAACATTTACCATAAAATATGGAAAAAATATATCTGTTGGTGTGAATCCAAAGGATTCCCATGGAATAAGATAAAATTCCTAAGATTCTCTCCTTTCTTCAAGAAGGTTTGGAGAAAGGATTATCTGCAAGTTCTCTAAAGGGACAGATCTCTGCTTTATCGGTCTTACTACACAAAAGACTGGCAGCTGTGCCAGATGTTCAAGCTTTTGTTCAGGCTCTGGTTAGGATCAAGCCTGTTTACAGACCTTTGACTCCTCCCTGAAGTCTAAATCTAGTTCTTTCAGTTCTTCAAGGGGTTCCGTTTGAACCCTTACATTCCATAGATATTAAGTTACTATCTTGGAAAGTTTTGTTTTTGGTTGCAATTTCTTCTGCTAGAAGAGTTTCAGAGTTATCTGCTCTGCAGTGTTCTCCTCCTTATCTGGTGTTCCATGCAGATAAGGCGGTTTTGCGTACTAAGCCTGGTTTTCTTCCTAAAGTTGTTTCTAACAAAAATATTAACCAGGAGATAGTTGTACCTTCTTTGTGTCCGAATCCAGTTTCAAAGAAGGAACGTTTGTTACACAATTTGGACGTTGTCCGTGCTCTAAAGTTCTATTTAGAGGCTACTAAAGATTTCAGACAAACATCTTCCTTGTTTGTTGTTTATTCTGGTAAAAGGAGAGGTCTAAAAGCGACTTCTACCTCTCTTTCCTTTTGGCTTAAAAGCATTATCCGATTGGCTTATGAGACTGCCGGATGGCAGCCTCCTGAAAGAATCACAGCTCACTCCACTAGGGCTGTGGCTTCCACATGGGCCTTCAAGAACGAGGCTTCTGTTGACCAGATATGTAAGGCAGCGACTTGGTCTTCACTGCACACTTTTGCCAAATTTTACAAATTTGATACTTTTGCTTCTTCGGAGGCTATTTTTGGGAGAAAGGTTTTGCAAGCTGTGGTGCCTTCCGTTTAGGTGACCTGATTTGCTCCCTCCCTTCATCCGTGTCCTAAAGCTTTGGTATTGGTTCCCACAAGTAAGGATGACGCCGTGGACCGGACACACCAATGTTGGAGAAAACAGAATTTATGCTTACCTGATAAATTACTTTCTCCAACGGTGTGTCCGGTCCACGGCCCGCCCTGGTTTTTTAATCAGGTCTGATGAATTATTTTCTCTTACTACAGTCACCACGGTACCATATGGTTTCTCCTATATATATTTCCTCCTGTCCGTCGGTCGAATGACTGGGGTGGGCGGAGCCTAGGAGGGATCATGTGACCAGCTTTGCTGGGACTCTTTGCCATTTCCTGTTGGGGAAGAGAATATCCCACAAGTAAGGATGACGCCGTGGACCGGACACACCGTTGGAGAAAGTAATTTATCAGGTAAGCATAAATTCTGTTTTCTCCACACAAAAGCCCCTTTAACTATTTCCTGCCAAACACAAAAAGAGCAAAGATTAATCCCTGTGGTCTCCCACAAATAATAGACCAATGATAATGCCCTTCAATCACCCAAATATAAAACACCAATTGACTCCTTATGTCACACACACATAGGGCAGAGATTAACCCTTATGACAGACACAGACCGCAGTAAGTAACCCTTATACTAAAAACACTGACAGCAGTAATTCATCTTATGTCAGAAACACAGACAGCAGTGATTAACCCTTATATCAGTTGTGCAGACAGCAGTGATTAACCCTTATGTCAGTTGTGCAGACAGCAGTGATTAACCCTTATGTCAGTTGTGCAGACAGCAGTGATTAACCCTTATGTCAGTTGTGCAGACAGCAGTGATGAACCCTTATATCAGTTGTGCAGACAGCAGTGATGAACCCTTATATCAGTTGTGCAGACAGCAGTGATGAACCCTTATATCAGTTGTGCAGACAGCAGTGATGAACCCTTATATCAGTTGTGCAGACAGCAGTGATTAACCCTTATGTCAGAAACACAGACAGCAGTGATTAACCCTTATGTCAGTTGTGCAGACAGCAGTGATGAACCCTTATGTCAGTTGTGCAGACAGCAGTGATTAACCCTTATGTCAGTTGTGCAGACAGCAGTGATTAACCCTTATGTCAGTTGTGCAGACAGCAGTGATGAACCCTTATGTTAGATGCGCAGACAACAGTAATTAATTCTTAAGACAGACAGACAGACAGACAGACAGCAGAGATGAACTCTTATAACAGACACACAGAGGCCTATTTAACAAATGTCTGTCGGACCTGATCCGACAGTGCAGATCAGGTCCGACAGACATCGCTGAATGCGGAGAGCAATACGCTCTCCGTATTCAGCATTGCACCAGCAGCTCTTGTGAACTGCTGGTGCAACGCCGCCCCCTGCAGACTCGCATCCAATCGGCCGCCAGCAGGGGGTGTCAATCAACCCGATCGTACTTGATCGGGTTGAATTCCGGCGATGTCTGTCCACCTGCTCAGAGTAGGTGGACAGGGTTATGGAGCAGCGGTCTTTGTGACATTTGTGACATCTGCCGCCCCCGACATCGCCGCCACCTGCATTATACTTATTAACCCCTAATCTGCTGCCCCCAACATCACCGACACCTGCATTATATTTATTAACCCCTAATCTGCTGCCCCCAACATCACCGACACCTGCATTATATTTATTAACCCCTAATCTGCCGCCCCCAAAGTCACCGCCACTATTCTAAATTTATTAACCCCTAAACCTAAGTCTAACCCTAACACCCCCTAACTTAAATATAATTTAAATAAATCAAAATAAAATTCCTATCATTAAAGGGACACTGACCCAAATTTTTTCTTTTGTGATTCAGATAGAACATTCAATTTTAAGCAACTTTCTAATTTACTCCTATTATCAATTTTTCTTTGTTCTTTTGCTATCTTTAATTGAAAAAGAAGGCATCTAAGCATTTTTCTTAGTTCAGACCTCTGGACAGCACTTTTTTTTTATTGGTGGATGAATTTATCCACCAATCAGCAAGGACAACCCAGGTTGTTCACCAAAAATGGGCCGGCATCTAAACGTACATTCTTGCATTTCAAATAAAGATACCAAGAGAATAAAGAAAATTTGATAATAGGAGTAAATTAGAAAGTTGCTTACAATTTCATGCTCTATCTAAATCATGAAATAAAACATTTGGGTTCAGTGTCCCTTTAACTAAATTATTCCTATTTAAAACTAAATACTTACCTGTAAAATAAACCCTAAGCTAGCTACAATATAACTAATAGTTACATTGTAGCTAGCTTAGGGTTTATTTTTATTTTACAGGCAAGTTTGTATTTATTTTAACTAGGTAGAATAGTTACTAAATAGTTATTAACTATTTACTAACTACCTAGCTAAAATAAATACAAATTTACCTGTAAAATAAAACCTAACCTGTCTTACACTAACACCTAACCTAACCCTACGATTAAATACATTCACTAAATTAAATACAATTAACTAAATTCAATACAATTAGCTAAATTACAAAAAAAAAACACTAAATTACAGAAAATAAAAAACAAATTACAAGATATTTAAACTAATTACACCTAATCTAAGAGCCCTATAAAAATAAAAAAGCCCCCCAAAATAAAAAAAAATAAATAAAAAAACTAAACTATCAATAGCCCTTAAAAGGGCCTTTTGCTGGGTATTGCCCCAAAGAAATCAGCTCTTTTAACCGAAAAAGAAATACAAACAACCCCCCTCAACAAAGCCGGCAGAAGTGGTCCTCCAGACGGGCAGAAGTCTTCATCCAGACGGCATCTTCTATCTTCATCCATCCGGCACGGAGCGGCTCCATCTTCAAGACATCCGGCGCGGAGCATCCTCTTCCAACAAAGTCTTCTTCCAGAATGAATATCTCTTTAAGTGACGTCATCCAAGATGGCGTCCCTTAGATTCCGATTGGCTGATAGAATTCTATCAGTCAATTGGAATTAAGGTTGAAAAAATCCTATTAGCTGATGCAATCAGCCAATAGGATTGAACTTCAATAGTATTGGCTGATCCAATCAGCCAATAGGATTAAGCTAGCATTCTATTGGCTGATTGGAACAGCCAATAGAATGTGAGCTCAATCCTTGAAGATCTGGCTAATTTTTTCAACCTTAATTCCGAATGGATGATAGAATTGGGGAGCTTAGTTTTTTTAGTTAGTGTTTTATTTGGGGGTTGGTTGTGTGGGTGGTGGGTTTTACTGTTGGGGGGGTTGTTTGTATTTCTTTTTCAGGTAAAAGAGCTGATTTATTTGGGGCAATGCCCCGCAAAAGGCCCTTTTAAGGGTTATTGATAGTCTAATTTAGGCTAGGGTTTTTTATTTTGGGGGGGCTTTTTTATTTTGATAGGGCTCTTAGATTAGGTGTAATTAGTTTAAATATCTTGTAATTTGTTTTTTATTTTCTGTAATTTAGTGTTTGTTTTTTGTGTGTTTTAGCTAATTGTATTTAATTTATTTAATTGTATTTAATTTATGTAAGTTATTTAATTGTAGTGTAGTGTTAGGTGTTAGTGTAACTTAGGTTAGGTTTTATTTTACAGGTACATTTGTATTTATTTTAGCTAGGTAGTTATTAAATAGTTAATAACTATTTAGTAACTATTCTACCTAGTTAAAATAAATACAAACTTGCCTGTAAAATAAAAATAAACCCTAAGCTAGCTACACTGTAACTATTAGTTATATTGTAGCTAGCTTAGGGTTTATTTTATAGGTAAGTATTTAGTTTTAAATAGGAATAATTTAGGTAATGATAGGAATTTTATTTAGATATATTTTAATTATATTTAAGTAAGGGGGTGTTAGGGTTAGGGTTAGGGTTTGTAGCGTAAAACTCATAACTACTGACTTTAAAATGCGTTAGGAATCTTGGCGGTAGAGGCTGTACCGCTCACTTTTTGGCCTCCCAGGACAAACTCGTAATACCGGCGCTATGGTAGTCCCATACAAAAAAGCCTTTACGAAACTTGCGTAAGTTGGTTTGCGGCAAGGCCAAAAAAGTGTGCGGTACACCTATATCTGCAAGACTCGTAATAGCAGCGGGCGTAAAAAAGCAGCGTTAGGACCTGTTAACGCTGCTTTTTCACCTTACCGCAAAACTCATAATCTAGGCGATTGTTTACAAACATAGCACGTGATCACATGCCAATCACAGTGATTACATGACAACGGAGGAACTTTTTTGGGCATCACTGGAATGCCTCACTCCTAAGGTATCTAGTGAAATCCCAGTGAGCCTGATATCAGCATGCATTGCAGCATGCCTGTATCTAGGCTTCATTTAATGGCTGCACAGTGATTGTATACACAGTAACAGTCAAACTTGACTGTTACTGCTCTGTTGCTGGATAGCCTCACATGCAGGCATCCAGCAACAGCATGACATGCATGCTGATCTCAGGATGTATCTCATGTAATAGAGGCACCCCATTGGCAAGCATGCCTCGGGTGGCTTCCACTGCACTATTTTTGGGATGCCTCACTGCTAAGGCTTGCAGGAATAGTGCACTACCCCAGGTCAGGAAGTGGCCACCCTGTACAGTGTCCATCATTAAGGGGTTAATAGCCATGTTGTGCTATCTGTTACTGCTAACCAGATCTTTAAGAAACATGAGATAAAGACATCAACATCTACAAATCTCTAGCAATCATTTAGCAATCTTGGGAGCGATCACATATACGGCACAGGTTTTGGCGCAAGCGTGGGAACCCGCGCCGCCTGTAATTTCACCTTGCACATCGGGGTATTACATATACTGCGCCGTTAGATGCTAATCTGGCATAAGCAGGACAAACTGGCGATCCTCTGAAATGTGCGCAAATACACATTTTAGTCATCGCAAGTAACTTACGCCAGTATTTTATCCACGGAAAGTTTCAAAGAGTAGTTTTATGCAAATTTGGCTAACACTCGTAAAAATGAACCGCGATTTCATATAAAAATGCGACGCGTAATTATGCTATTCAAAATTCATATATAAACCCATATATAAAGAGATAAAGGTAATACAATTATGATTTCCCATTGTTCTCTCCTCCAAGTATTGTTGATTGTTTTGAGAAGAAATTTAAAGTAAATAAGCAAGTATATGTCCACAATGTGATAAAGTACCTACAAGCTCAATCCATTTGATTATGTTGTGGCTTCAAACTATTTCAAATACACAAATAAACCTTAAAAAACCAATATCATAGTATACTGTCCCTTTAACCTTGAGATGCTGCTTAAATGTATGTGTTTGTTAAGGCTTCCAGGGAGTTACGTTGCTTTTTTAGTCAGTGCAAGGGTTCCTGCGCCTGCAATTTGTGGCGAGATAAGAATGGAGTAGATTCTCTGAATTCTGCGCGCGTAAGTCCTTACGCTGTATATTAGATACCAAATTGCCCGTCTGTTCTATGTTAGTCTAAGGTTAAAAAAAATACGTCCGAAGGGTGAAATATACGCGCGTAACTTGTATGCTACGCCGTATATGTAATACCAAATTCGCGTAAAATCTGGCGTCGCCGGCTTTTGCGGGCGACGCTGCATATGTAATGGAGGCCCTTATTCTTAAAATGTTTCTTTTTAGCTCATACTTCGTGATTGTGATGCACAGTACTTTTGTCTGTTTAAATCTTATTTATATCTGCAATTGCATCATTGTGATTTAGCTGTTTGTTCTTCCATTTGTTTGTGACTAAGATCTTTTGCATGTTCTTTTTTTTCATAATCGTAACAATATCTAGAACATTATGACCCCATCTACTTACAGTAATAGTAATATTTTTTAGCAAAGACAAACCTTGTTCTGCACAGTGGGGCTTAGAACTTTTGGTGCAGTTTGCAAGTAAAGATCAAAGCTTACTTTGGGTTCAATTACAAGTGGAGCGCTAAATATTGCTTGCGTTCAAGTGATATTAGCGCTCCATTTTGTAATACCAGCGCACAATAATGTGCTCTGGAATTACAAGTAAATCACAATGCGAACACAAGCTTGCGTTTGCATTATTAGGAAGCAATGCGCTCACGAGAGAACGCTTCCATAGGCTCCTATGGGAGCCTCGTTCTGATGCTGTCAGAGACAGCATCAGAACCTCGTGCAGCAAAGGGGGTAAGTAGCGCAGCGATGGGCAGCAAACTTAAATATATATGTATATAAGCATATATTTACATTGTGGTCTATGAAAACACACAGTTCCCATAGACCGCAATGTAAAGGCACTCCCTCTAACTTTAAAGCCCCAAAACTGCCTATTGCAGTTTTGTTTTTAATTAAAAACACTATAATGCCCTCTATTTTAGGACACGTTTAGAAAATTCACCAGAGATTGGATCTCTGGTTAATTTTCTGAGCACTAATTGCTATTGCAGGCTCGTGGTAGCAATAACCAGCCACTGGTAATAACTAGTTAATTATTGCTCTCCTGCAAATGGGCTCCACTTTATTTGTTACAAGGGGCTGTAGGCACAGTGGACAGTGCGCAATGAGATAGGAAGCCTATTGTTTTGTTTCCCTGAACATGCGCCATGACCCTAGTTTCCTAAAGACCTGTGCAACAAGAAGTGCAGCTGGATGTGTGTATAGATCAGCAAAGTCCTCAAAGCCAAGAAGATAAAAAAAAGAATAGGGCATGTGGGTAAGGTTTGCCTAAAGGCAGCAGAGATGTAAGTCCTATCCTCTTTGTGCGTTTTGTTAAACCATTACATCTTTTTCCAAGATTCTAGAGTAGATTCTACAAATAAAATTACAGAGCTTCTACAAATAAATGATGGAGCTTCCCATTAACCCAACACTGCTTTCAAATGGTCTTTATATGCCAGAAAATGCACATGAACTATACAGCTATACAGCTAAATCATCATGGATCACACAACCCCCCCCCCCCCAGCTCAGCGCTCCTGTCTCCACCCCAATCCATCCGTTCCCAGGATGAAAGAAATAAAAGCTTGGGAAGGATGATATTATATATGGAACAGAATCTACAACATTGGATGGAATTCCAGTCCAAACAAATGACATCAGATGGGTTATCAAAAATGCTTGAATGACTTTGGTCCATGTAAACACCCATTATTCCTGGCATGGGGGGGGGAATTTAACACCAGCATTCCAATTAATCAGAAACCATAATGGATAAAGTCTAATCATGAATCTTATAAATGCTTTCTTCTTGATATCTCACCATTACAGTTTATAACGTATTTTTTTCTAGATGAATTATTAGAAAAGCTTGTCTAAAGGATTAGAACAGATAACATTTTTGTCCATTTTCAAATGTCTTTCTCTTGTAAGATGTATCGAGTCCACGGATTCATCCATACTTGTGGGATATTCTCCTTCCCAACAGGAAGTGGCAAAGAGAGCACCCACAGCAGAGCTGTCCATACAGCTCCTCCCCTAGCTCCACCCCCAGTCATTCTCTTTGCCTGCTTAACTGCTAGGAAGGGTAAAGTGAGTGTGGTGATAAAAATGTTCGTTTTAATTTTCTCAAGCAAACGTTTGTTATTTTAAATGGTACCGGTGTGTACTATTCACTCTCTGGCAGAAAAGGGATGAATATTTCTGCAAGGAGGATGATGATCTTAGCACTTTGTAACTAAGATCCACTGCTGTTCTCACAAGGGCTGAAGAGTACAGGAAAACTTCAGTTGGGGGACCGGTTTGCATGCTAAGCTGCATTGAGGTATGTTCAGTCTATTTTTTTCTAGACAGACTGTGATAATTCTAGAAAAAAGGCTGGCAATTTCCCCATGAGGGAAGGGTAAGCTGTATTCAGACACTTAATAGGAATCCCAGCTTGCATAAAGGGCTCATTGGTTACTGGTGACACTGTTAGGAAAAAAACGTTTTTTTATTGCAAACATAACGTTTTTTGAGGGACTTTAAGGGGTCATTGAGGCTTATTTAAGGGTTATTAACCCACATTGCTAGTTTGGAAACACTCTGGTGTGTTTCTTTTTGGCCCCATAACATCGAGTGAGGTGGGAGGGGCCTATTTTTGCGCCTCAGTTGCGCAGTTTCTTTTACTCATAGACATCCAGCTGCTTCTCCAGAGGGTCCTGCTGTGTTTGAGGGCTTAAATAAGTTTTTCCCCCCACAAATCTTTCCTAAAGGGCAGGCAGGCGCCACAGCAGAGCTGTGGCAAGGTGCTGAACGTGTTTTCTTCTGTTATGTGTGATCAGTCCACGGGTCATCATTACTTCTGGGATATAACTCCTCCCCAACAGG
Organism: Bombina bombina; assembly: GCF_027579735.1. Lineage (NCBI taxonomy): Eukaryota > Metazoa > Chordata > Amphibia > Anura > Bombinatoridae > Bombina > Bombina bombina. The sequence continues at coordinate 95,771,711 of NC_069510.1, forward strand.
AAATGCAAGAGGATTCACCCAGCAGAGCTGCATATAGCTCCTCCCCTCTACGTCAGTCCCAGTCATTCTCTTGCACCCAACGACTAGATAGGATGTGTGAGAGGACTATGGTGATTATACTTAGTTTTTATGACTTCAATCAAAAGTTTGTTATTTTAAAATAGCACCGGAGCGTGTTATTACTTCTCTGGCAGAGTTTGAGGAAGAATCTGACAGAGATTTTTTACTATGATTTTAACCGGAGTCGTTAAGATCATATGGCTGTTCTCGACCATCTGAGGGAGGTAAAGGCTTCAGATCAGGGGACAGCGGGCAGATGAATCTGCATTGAGGTATGTGGCAGTTTTTATTTTCTGAATGGAATTGATGAGAAAAGCCTGCCATACCGTTAAAATGACATGTATGTATACACTTCAGTATTCTGGGGATGGTATTTCACCGGAACTACTGTGTTAAAGGTCACTAATCCTTTTAATAACTATTCTCATGTTAAACGTTTTTGCTGGAATGTAGAATCGTTTACATTGCTGAGGTACTGTGTGAATAAATATTTGGGCATTATTTTCCACTTGGCAGTTTTTTGCTTTAATTGTGACAGTTTCGTTTCTCTTCACTGCTGTGTGGGAGAGGGAGGGGCCGTTTTTGGCGCTCTTTGCTACGCATCAAAAAATTCCAGTCAGCTACTTTTATATTTCCTGCATGATCCGGTTCATCTCTGACAGATCTCAGGGGTCTTCAAACTTCTTTGAAGGGAGGTAAATTCTCTCAGCAGAGCTGTGAGAATTCTTATAGTGACTGTGTATAAAAAACGTTGTTTTGTTTTCTTATGTACAAATTTAATTAGTGTTGTTATTTACTAATGGGAACAAACCTTTGCTAAAAGTTGTGTTGTTTTAAAGTTTGATGCAATAACTGTTTTTCAGTTCATTATTTCAACTGTCATTTAATCGTTAGTACCTCTTTGAGGCACAGTGCGTTTTTTTGCTAAAAAAGATTATAACCAAGTTGTAAGTTTTTTTGCTAGTGTGTTAAACATGTCTGACTCAGAGGAAGATATCTGTGTCATTTGTTCCAATGCCAAGGTGGAGCCCAATAGAAATTTATGTACTAACTGTATTGATGCTACTTTAAATAAAAGTCAATCTGTACAATGTGAACAAATTTCACCAAACAGCGAGGGGAGAGTTATGCCGACTAACTCGCCTCACGCGACAGTACCTGCATCTCCCGCCCGGGAGGTGCGTGATATTTTGGCGCCTAGTACATCTGGGCGGCCATTACAGATAACATTACAAGATATGGCTACTGTTATGACTGAAGTTTTGTCTAAATTACCTGAACTAAGAGGCAAGCGTGATCACTCTGGGGTGAGAACAGAGTGCGCTGACAATGCTAGGGCCATGTCTGATACTGCGTCACAGCTCGCAGAGCATGAGGACGGAGAGCTTCATTCTGTGGGTGACGGTTCTGATCCAAACAGATTGGACTCAGATATTTCAAATTTTAAATTTAAATTGGAGAACCTCCGTGTACTACTAGGGGAGGTCTTAGCAGCTCTCAACGATTGTAACACTGTTGCAATACCAGAGAAACTGTGTAGGTTGGATAAATACTTTGCGGTACCGGCGAGTACTGACGTTTTTCCTATACCTAAGAGACTAACTGAAATTGTTACTAAGGAGTGGGATAGACCCGGTGTGCCGTTCTCACCCCCTCCAATATTTAGAAAGATGTTTCCAATAGACGCCACCACTCGGGACTTATGGCAAACGGTCCCCAAGGTGGAGGGAGCAGTTTCTACTTTAGCTAAGCGTACCACTATCCCGGTGGAGGATAGCTGTGCTTTCTCAGATCCAATGGATAAAAAATTAGAGGGTTACCTTAAGAAAATGTTTGTTCAACAAGGTTTTATATTACAACCCCTTGCATGTATCGCGCCGATTACGGCTGCGGCAGCATTTTGGATTGAGTCGCTTGAAGAGAACCTTAGTTCCTCTACGCTAGACGACATTACGGACAGGCTTAGAGTCCTTAAACTAGCTAATTCTTTCATTTCGGAGGCCGTAGTACATTTAACCAAACTTACGGCTAAGAACTCAGGATTCGCCATACAGGCACGCAGGGCACTGTGGCTAAAATCCTGGTCAGCTGATGTTACTTCTAAGTCCAAATTACTTAATATACCTTTCAAGGGGCAGTCCTTATTCGGGCCCGGTTTGAAAGAAATTATCGCTGACATTACGGGAGGTAAGGGCCACGCCCTACCTCAAGACAAGGCCAAAGCTAAGGCTAGACAGTCTAATTTTCGTCCCTTTCGGAATTTCAAAACAGGAGCAGCATCAACCTCCACTGCACCAAAACAGGAAGGAGCTGTTGCTCGTTACAGGCAAGGCTGGAAGCCTAACCAGTCCTGGAACAAAAGCAAGCAGGCCAGGAAACCTGCTGCTGCCCCAAAGACAGCATGAACCGAGAGCCCCCGATCCGGGACCGGATCTAGTAGGGGGCAGACTCTCTCTCTTCGCCCAGGCCTGGGCAAGAGATGTTCAGGATCCCTGGGCACTAGAGATCATATCTCAGGGATACCTTCTAGACTTCAAATTATCTCCCCCAAGAGGGAGATTTCATCTGTCAAGGTTGTCAACAAACCAGATAAAGAAAGAAGCGTTTCTACGCTGCGTACAAGATCTGTTAACAATGGGAGTGATCCATCCGGTTCCGTGGTCGGAACAAGGACAAGGGTTCTACTCAAACCTGTTTGTGGTTCCCAAAAAAGAGGGAACTTTCAGGCCAATCTTAGATTTAAAGACTCTAAACAAATTCCTAAGAGTTCCATCGTTCAAAATGGAAACTATTCGGACAATCTTACCCATGATCCAAGAGGGTCAGTACATGACCACAGTGGATTTAAAGGATGCTTACCTTCACATACCGATCCACAAAGATCATCACCGGTATCTAAGGTTTGCCTTCTTAGACAGGCACTACCAGTTTGTAGCTCTTCCATTCGGATTGGCTACGGCTCCAAGAATCTTCACAAAGGTTCTGGGTGCCCTTCTAGCGGTACTAAGACCGCGAGGGATTTCGGTAGCTCCGTACCTAGACGACATTCTAATACAAGCTTCAAGCTTTCAAACTGCCAAGTCTCATACAGAGTTAGTTCTGGCATTTCTAAGGTCGCATGGATGGAAAGTGAACGAAAAGAAGAGTTCTCTCTTTCCTCTCACAAGAGTTCCATTCTTGGGGACTCTTATAGATTCTGTAGAAATGAAGATTTACCTGACAGAAGACAGGTTAACAAAACTTCAAAATGCATGCCGCGTCCTTCATTCCATTCAACACCCGTCAGTAGCTCAATGCATGGAGGTGATCGGCTTAATGGTAGCGGCAATGGACATAGTACCGTTTGCACGCCTACACCTCAGACCGCTGCAATTATGCATGCTAAGTCAGTGGAATGGGGATTACTCAGATTTGTCCCCTACTCTGAATCTGAATCAAGAGACCAGAAATTCTCTTCTATGGTGGCTTCATCGGCCACACCTGTCCAGGGGGATGCCATTCAGCAGGCCAGACTGGACAATTGTAACAACAGACGCCAGCCTACTAGGTTGGGGCGCTGTCTGGAATTCTCTGAAGGCTCAGGGACTATGGAATCAGGAGGAGAGTCTCCTTCCAATAAACATTCTGGAATTGAGAGCAGTTCTCAATGCCCTTCTGGCTTGGCCCCAGTTAATAACTCGGGGGTTCATCAGGTTTCAGTCGGACAACATCACGACTGTAGCTTACATCAACCATCAGGGAGGGACAAGAAGCTCCCTAGCAATGATGGAAGTATCAAAGATAATTCGCTGGGCAGAGTCTCACTCTTGCCACCTGTCAGCAATCCACATCCCGGGAGTGGAGAACTGGGAGGCGGATTTCTTGAGTCGCCAGACTCTTCATCCGGGGGAGTGGGAACTTCATCCGGAGGTCTTTGCCCAAATACTTCGACGTTGGGGCAAACCAGAGATAGATCTCATGGCGTCTCGCCAGAACGCCAAACTTCCTCGCTACGGGTCCAGATCCAGGGATCCGGGAGCAGTTCTGATAGATGCTTTGACAGCACCTTGGAACTTCAGGATGGCTTATGTGTTTCCACCCTTCCCGCTGCTTCCTCGATTGATTGCCAAAATCAAACAGGAGAGAGCATCAGTAATTCTAATAGCACCTGCTTGGCCACGCAGGACTTGGTATGCAGATCTAGTGGACATGTCATCCTGTCCGCCTTGGTCTCTACCTCTAAGACAGGACCTTCTGATACAGGGTCCATTCAAACATCAAAATCTAACTTCTCTGAAGCTGACTGCTTGGAAATTGAACGCTTGATTTTATCAAAACGTGGTTTTTCTGAGTCGGTTATTGATACCCTGATTCAGGCTAGGAAGCCTGTTACCAGAAGGATTTACCATAAAATATGGCGGAAATACCTATACTGGTGCGAATCCAAAGGTTACTCCTGGAGTAAGGTTAGGATCGCTAGGATATTGTCCTTTCTACAAGAAGGTTTAGAAAAGGGTTTATCAGCTAGTTCATTAAAGGGACAGATTTCAGCTCTGTCCATCTTGTTACGCAGACGTCTGTCAGAAAGTCCAGACGTCCAGTCCTTTTGTCAGGCTTTAGCTAGGATCAAGCCTGTGTTTAAAGCTGTTGCTCCACCATGGAGTTTAAACTTAGTTCTTAAGTTTTACAGGGTGTTCCGTTTGAACCCCTTCATTCCATTGATATAAAAATGTTATCTTGGAAAGTTCTGTTTTTAATGGCTATTTCCTCTGCTCGAAGAGTCTCTGAGTTATCAGCCTTACATTGTGATTCCCCTTATCTGATTTTTCACTCAGACAAGGTAGTTCTGCGTACTAAACCTGGGTTCTTACCTAAGGTAGTCACTAACAGGAACATCAATCAAGAGATTGTTGTCCCATCCTTGTGTCCAAATCCTTCTTCAAAGAAGGAACGTCTTTTACACAATCTGGATGTAGTTCGTGCCCTCAAGTTCTACTTGCAGGCAACTAAAGATTTTCGCCAAACTTCTTCCTTGTTTGTCGTTTACTCTGGACAGAGGAGAGGTCAAAAAGCTTCTGCTACCTCTCTCTCTTTTTGGCTTCGTAGCATAATACGTTTAGCCTATGAGACTGCTGGACAGCAGCCTCCTGAAAGAATTACAGCTCACTCCACTAGAGCTGTGGCTTCCACTTGGGCCTTTAAGAATGAGGCCTCTGTTGAACAGATTTGCAAGGCTGCAACTTGGTCTTCGCTTCATACTTTTTCCAAATTTTACAAATTTGACACTTTTGCTTCTTCGGAGGCTATTTTTGGGAGAAAGGTTCTTCAGGCAGTGGTTCCTTCTGTATAATGAGCCTGCCTATCCCTCCCGTCATCCGTGTACTTTTGCTTTGGTATTGGTATCCCAGAAGTAATGATGACCCGTGGACTGATCACACATAACAGAAGAAAACATAATTTATGCTTACCTGATAAATTCCTTTCTTCTGTTGTGTGATCAGTCCACGGCCCCGCCCTGTTTTAAGGCAGGTAAATATCTTTTAAATTATACTCCAGTCACCACTTCACCCTTGGTTACTCCTTTCTCGTTGATTCTTGGTCGAATGACTGGGACTGACGTAGAGGGGAGGAGCTATATGCAGCTCTGCTGGGTGAATCCTCTTGCATTTCCTGTTGGGGAGGAGTTATATCCCAGAAGTAATGATGACCCGTGGACTGATCACACAACAGAAGAAAGGAATTTATCAGGTAAGCATAAATTATGTTTTTACCGGTTTTTAGACGTTTTGTCAATCCGGTTTTTACATTAAGGGGTTAATCGTTTATTTGTCTAGCTGTGCAATCTTACTAAAGCTTTATGATACTACTGTAAAAATTTCGTAACGCTTACTGCTTTTTTACACTGTTTTGCAGAGTTTGTGCATCTTTTTTCTCTTAAAGGCACAGTACCATTTTTTTCTAAGTATTATTTGCTTTTATTAAAGTGTTTTCCAAGCTTGCTTGTTTCATTACTAGCCTGTTTAACATGTCTGACATCAAGAAAAATCCTTGTTCAATGTGTTAAGAAGCCATTGTGGAACCCCCTATTAGAATGTGTCCCACTTGCACTGATATGTCTATAAATTATAAAGAGCATATTTTAGCACTTAAAAATATAGCAATAGATGATTCTCAGACAGAAGGAAATGAGGGTTTGCCATCTAGCTCTCACCAAGTGTCACAACCAGTAACGCCCGTACAAGTGACGCCAAGTACCTCTAGTGCGTCAAATTCATTTACTTTACAAGACATGGCCACAGTTATGAATACAACCCTCACAGAGGTTTTATCTAAACTGCCTGGTTTACAAGGAAAGCGTGACATCTCTGGGTTAAGAACAAATGCTGAGCCGTCTGACGCTTTAGTAGCCATATCCGATATACCCTCACAATTTTATGAAGTAGGGGTAAGGGATTTATTATCTGAGGGAGACATTTCTGATTCAGGAAAGACGCTCCCTCAGACAGATTCTGATATGACGGCCTTTAAATTGAAGCTTGAACACCTCCGCTTATTGCTCAGGGAGGTATTAGCGACTCTAGATGATTGTGACCCTATAGTGGTTCCAGAGAAATTGTGTAAAATGGACAAATACTTAGAGGTTCCTGTTTACACTGATGTTTTTCCAGTCCCTAAGAGGATTGTGAATATTGTTACTAAGGAGTGGGATAGACCAGGTATTCCGTTCGCTCCCCCTCCTGTTTTTAAGAAAATGTTTCCCATATCTGACACCATGCGGGACTCGTGGCAGACGGTTCCTAAGGTGGAGGGAGCTATTTCTACTCTCGCTAAGCGTACAACTATACCTATCGAAGACAGTTGTGCTTTCAAAGATCCTATGGATAAAAAAATTAGAGGGTCTCCTGAAGAAAATTTTTGTTCATCAAGGTTTTCTTCTCCAACCTATTGCGTGCATTGTTCCTGTAAATACTGCAGCTGCTTTCTGATTCGAAGCTCTAGAAGAGGCTCTTCAGATGGAGACTCCATTTTAGGATATTATGGATAGAATTACGGCCCTTAAGTTGGCTAATTCTTTCATTACAGATGCCGCTTTCCAACTGGCTAAATTAGCGGCAAAGAATTCAGGTTTTGCCATTTTAGCACGCAGGGCGTTATGGCTTACGTCCTGGTCTGCTGATTTATCATCAAAATCTAAACTTTTGAACATCCCTTTCAAAGGAAAGACCCTATTCGGGCCTGAACTGAAAGAGATTATTTCAGACATCACTGGAGGGAAAGGCCATGCCCTCCCTCAGGATAAAACAAATAAAATGAGGACCAAACAAAATAATTTTCGTTCCTTTCGAAACTTCAAGGGTGGTCCCGCTTCAGCTTCCCCTGCTGCAAAGCAAGAGGGGAATTTTGCCCAATCCAAGTCAGTCTGGAGACCTAACCAGGCTTGGAACAAGGGTAAACAGGTCAAGAAGCCTGCAGCTGCCTCTAAGACAGCATGAAGGGGTAGTCCCCGATCCGGGACCGGATCTAGTAAGGGGCAGACTCTCTTTCTTCGCTCAGGCTTGGGCAAGAGATGTTCACGCTTCCTGGGCTTTAGAAATTGTGTCCCAGGGATATCTTCTGGACTTCAAAGACTCCCCCCCCAAGGGGGAGATTTCACATTTCTCAATTGTCTGCAAACCAGACAAAGAGAGAGGCGTTCTTACGCTGTGTAGAAGACCTACATACCATGGAAGTGATCCGCCCAGTTCCAAAAGCGGAACAAGGGCTAGGGTTTTACTCAAACCTATTTGTGGTTCCCAAAACAGAGGGAACTATCAGACCAATCTTGGATCTCAAAATTCTAAACAAATTCCTCATAGTACCATCATTCAAGATGGAGACTATTCGGACTATTCTACCGTTGATCCAGGAGGGTCAATATATGACTACCGTGGACTTAAAGGATGCGTATCTACACATCCCTATTCACAGAGATCATCATCAATTCCTCAGATTCGCCTTTCTGGACAGGCATTACCAGTTCGTGACCCTTCCCTTCGAGTTGGCCATGGCTCCCAGAATTTTCACAAAGGTGCTAGGGTCCCTTTTGGTGGTTCTAAGACCGCGGGGCATAGCAGTGGCGCCTTATCTAGACGACATCTTAATTCAGACGTTGACTTTCCAGCTAGCCAAGTCTCACACGGACATCGTGTTGGCTTTTCTGAGATCTCACGGGTGGAAGGTGAACGTAGTAAAGAGTTCTCTCTTCCCTCTCACAAGAGTTTCCTTCCTAGGGACTCTAATAGACTCGGTAGAAATGAAAATATTTCTGATGGAGGTCAGAAAATCAAAGCTCTTAACCACTTGCTGAGCTCTTCATTCCATTCCTCGGCCATCAGTGGCTCAGTGTATGGAGGTAATCGGACTCATGGTAGCGGCAATGGACATAGTTCCTTTTGCCCGCCTACACCTCAGACCACTGCAACTATGCATGCTCAAACAGTGGAATGGGGATTATGCAGATTTATCTCCTCAACTGCATCTGGACTAGGAGACCAGATATTCTCTTCTCTGGTGGTTGTCTCAGGACCACCTGTCTCAGGGAATGTGTTTCCGCAGGCCAGAGTGGCTCATAGTAACGACAGATGCCAGCCTGCTAGGCTGGGGTGCAGTCTGGAACTCCCTGAAAGCACAGGGCTTATGGTCTCGGGAGGAAACTCTCCTCCCGATAAACATTCTAGAACTGAGAGTGATATTCAATGCGCTTCAGGCATGGCCTCAGCTATCTGCGGCCAAATTCATCAGATTTCAGTCGGACAACATCACGACTGTAGCTTATATCAATCATCAAGGAGGAACTCTGAGTTCTCTAGCGATGATGGAGGTAACCAAAATAATCTGATGGGCGGAGGATCACTCTTGCCATCTCTCAGCAATCCATATCCCAGGGGTAGAGAACTGGGAGGCGGATTTCCTAAGTCGTCAGACTTTTCATCCGGGGGAGTGGGAACTCCATCCGGAGGTATTTGCCCAGCTGACTCAGCTATGGGGCACACTAGAATTGGATCTGATGGCGTCCCGTCAGAATGCCAAACTTCCTTGTTACGGGTCCAGGTCCCGGGATCCCCAGGCGGTACTGATAGATGTTTTAGCAGTGCCCTGGTCCTTCAATCTGGCCTATGTATTTCCACCGTTTCCTCTCCTCCCACGTCTGGTTGCCAGAATCAAGCAGGAGAGAGCTTCGGTGATTCTGATAGCACCTGCGTGGCCACGCAGGACTTGGTATGCAGACCTAGTGGACATGTCATCTGTTCTACCGTGGACTTCTAATCCAAGGTCCGTTCAAGCATCCAAATCTAATTTCTCTGCGTCTGACTGCTTGGAGATTGAACGCCTGATTCTATCAAAGCGTGGTTTCTCTGAGTCGTTCATTGATACCCTGATTCAAGCTAGAAAGCCTGTCACCAGGAAAATCTATCATAAGATTTGGTGCAAATATCTTTATTGGTGTGAATCCAAGAGTTACTCATGGAGTAAGATTAGGATTCCTAGAATATTGTCTTTTCTCCAAGAAGGATTGGAGAAGAGATTATCAGCTAGTTCCTTAAAAGGACAGATATCTGCTTTGTCTATTCTTTTACTCAAACGTCTGGCAGATGTACCAGACGTTCAAGCGTTTAGTCAGGCCCTAGTCAGGATCAAGCCTGTATTTAAACCTGTTGCTCCGCCATGGAGCCTAAACTTAGTTCTTAAAGTTCTTCAAGGGGTTCCGTTTGAACCTATGCATTCCATAGATATTAAGCTTCTATCTTGGAAAGTTTTGTTTTTAGTAGCTATCTCTTCGGCTCGAAGAGTTTCTGAGTTATCTGCTTTACAGTGTGACTCACCTTACCTTGTTTTCCATGCAGATAAGGTGGTTTTGCGTACCAAACCTGGATTCCTTCCTAAGGTTGTTTCTAATAGGAATATCAATCAGGAAATTGTTGTTCCTTCACTGTGTCCTAATCCTTCATCAAAGAAGGAACGTCTGTTGCACAATCTTGATGTGGTTCGTGCTTTAAAGTTCTACTTACTAGCAACTAAAGATTTCCGTCAAACATCTTCATTGTTTGTTGTTTACTCTGGTAAGCGGAGAGGTCAAAAGGCTACGGCTACCTCTCTTTCTTTTTGGCTGAAAAGCATCATCCGTTTGGCTTATGAGACTGCTGGCCTGCAGCCTCCTGAAAGAATTACTGCTCATTCTACTAGAGCAGTGGCTTCCACATGGGCTTTTAAAAATGAGGCTTCTGTTGAACAAATTTGTAAGGCAGCGACTTGGTCTTCGCTTCATACTTTTTCCAAATTTTCCAAATTCGATACTTCGGAGGCTATTTTTGGGAGAAAGGTTCTACAAGCAGTGATGCCTTCTGTTTAAGGTACCTGTCTTGTCCCTCCCTTCATCCGTGTCCTAAAGCTTTGGTATTGGTATCCCACAAGTATGGATGAATCCGTGGACTCGATACATCTTACAAGAGAAAACAGAATTTATGCTTACCTGATAAATTTCTTTCTTTTGTGATGGATCGAGTCCACGGCCCGCCCTGTCTATTTAAGACAGGTAGTATATTTTTATTTAAAAAACTTCAGTCACCACTGCACCCTATAGTTCTCCTTTTTCTTCCTAGCCTTCGGTCGAATGACTGGTGGCGTGGAGCTAGGGGAGGAGCTGTATGGACAGCTTTGCTGTGGGTGCTCTCTTTGCCACTTCCTGTTGGGAAGGAGAATATCCCACAAGTATGGATGAATCTGTGGACTCGATACATCACAAGAGAGAGAAATTTATCAGGTAAGCATAAATTCTATTTTTTCAATTCTACACCACATGGTTGCTAAAAACACTTTTTTGTTTCCATTTCAAGTGGCTGTTTGCTTGAATTGACTTTCTATTTTTTGCACGTTTAAATGTAAGTTAACCAGTCATGTATTTTTTTTTATTTTTTTTTTATTTTAAAACTCTGAAACCTCCACAATAAGTACAATTTATGATTGCAGTGTTTGGGGGTTTAAACATGTTAAAGTGATGGTAAAGTCTCCCCTATTAAAATCAGATTCGGAATATTAGTGATATTTTAGATGGAGTTTAATTAATCAGTTATAATGAAGATGCGCTATAGCTTATTTTTTAATATAGATATACAATTAAAATACCCTGCGCTCTGCTGCCCACTTCAAAAGTCAATTTTTCTGTTTGAATTGTTGTCCAATCAGCGCTCTAGTTACAGCAAACGTGCCATATGGGAATATCACTGATTGGACAAAAATTCAAACCTTTAGCTCACAGAAAAATAGATTTTTGAAGTGAGCGGCAGTGTGCAGGGTATTTGAATTTCATATCTATATCAAAAAGTAAGTGATAGCGCAACTTAATTACAACTGATGAATGCAACTCCATCTAAAATATCACTTACATTCCGGATCTGATTTTATAAAAGGGAGAGTTTACCATCACTTTAATTATAAAATGACTCAAAATGAAGTGAATTTAATACTTATATGTTTTTAAACGACCAACCAGTTTATTACTATCATAAATTAACATTTTGAAGATAATACACTGTATTTAAGTTTTTATATTTTTGCTATATAGGTATAGGAACATTAACCTGAACCTGTAACATACTGCACAGTGATTTGTTAGCTCAGCTCACAAGCTCATTTACATATGTCCCTAATTGGTCAAAGAAAAGGAGATTAGAAATATGGATCCCACCAGGTTTTTCAAGTGGTGTGTTTCTAAATTGCTCTTGATTTTCAAAAGCTTGTAAACTGTGACAACTAACTGAAAATGATACGTGCTTGTATAACATTTTCTGTTGTGATGTGCTTAATTGCTCGTATAAGTTATGGGCTTAAAGGGATACTTAACCCAAATTTTTTCTTTCATGATTCAGACAGAGCATGCAATTTTAAGCAACTTTCTAATTTACTTCTATTATCATTTTTTCTTCATTCTCTTGCTATCTTTATTTGAAAATGCAGGAATTTAATGTAAGCAACCGGCCCTATTTTGGTTCAGCACTTGGGTAGAGCTTGCTGATTGGTTTGCTACATTTAGCCACCAATCAGAAAGTGCAACCCAGGTGTTGAACCAAAAATGGGACGGCTCATAAGCTTACATTACTCCTTTTTCAAATAAAGATAGCATTAGAACGAATAAAAATTGATAACAGGAGTAAATTAGAAAGTTGCTTAAAATTGCATGCTCTATCTGAATCAGTAAAGAAAAAAATTGGGTTTAGTGTCCCTTTAATGTCCATTTAACATGTCTACTGAGTATGATCAAAAACGTCAGCATTGAAGAAAAAACAGCCAAGATGTGCTACTTGAAATAAGCAAAAATGTGTTTTCAATAGGTCAATGAGGCTGATAAATTAGAAACTTAAACATCCAGCCACAATTGTTTTCAGATTGATTGGAATACCTCTGTAGAATTCTCGCAGTGCAAAGTCCATGCAGAGCGCAGCCTCTGGGAGCTATTTGGTCACTATGCTGTCTAGTAGTTTTCTACAAGACTGGCATGACCACCACACAAAATCTACCCACAACCTATTGCACGGCCATCGGAACGGACTCCAGCATCAGATGTTTACCTGCGGTTTTGCACAAAACAGGCTTAGGGGTATATTTATCAAAGTGCGAGCAGACATATATTAAGTAGCGTATCATGTCTGCCGCATATCAATAAATGCTGACAGCCTACGCTGTCTGCATTTATCATTGCACCAGCAGTTTTTGTGAACTGCTGGTGCAATGCCACCCTCTGCAGATTCACAGCCAATCGGCTGCTAGCAGGGGGTGTCAATCAGCCCGATCGTATTTGATCGGGTTGATTTCTGTCCGCGGCCTCAGCGCAGGCGGACAAGTTATAACTTCTTTCCAGCGAGCCTGAAGGCTCGCACGGAAACAGGGGCTTCAATCTCCTCCGTATGGAGCTTGATGCCCCTGTTTCCGTGCGAGCCCCTTACAAGCAGCTTCAGGAGCTGTAACTGAACATCACTGACCTAAATCATACATTTTGTATAACAAATCAGAGCAGATTAAATGTCCTTTATAAACAGTTTGGGGAACTGATTCCACTACTTCCCTGCAGTGTACTTTTGTTCCTTCTTATAATGGGATTTCTTTTTTGATTCCTCAATAGCAAAAAAGCAAGATGGAGCTGTTGCCATGGAAATGCAGCCACTGAAAAGTGCGGAAGGAGGAGAGATGGAGGAGCGAGAGAAGAAAAAAGCCAGTGTCCCCAAAAAGGAGAAGTCAGTGCTACAAGGGAAGCTCACCAAGTTGGCTGTACAGATAGGAAAAGCAGGTATTTATTGATGGGACCGTTTTCTCTTCTCGTGCATGTGGCGATTCTGTGGCTTCAGCCTTTAAAGGGATTCTAAACCCAAATTGTTTCTTTTTAGATTCAGATAGAGCAAGCAATTTTAAGCAACTTTCTAATTTACTCCTATTATCAATTTTTCTTCTTTCTCATGGTATCTTTCTTTGAAAAAGCAGGAATGAAAGCTTAGGAGCCGGCCCATTTTTGGTTCAGCTCCCTAGATAGTGCTTGCTGATTGGTGCTATCAGCAAGTGCTACCCAGATGCTAAACCTCCTTTTCAAATAAAGATACCAAAAGAACGAAGACAAATTGATAATAGCAGTAAATTAGAAAGTTGTTATAAATTGCATGCTCTATCTAAATCATGAAAGAAAAAAATTGGGTTTAGTATCCCTTTAATAGGAACTAGATTTTGCATGAAAAGCCACTTGTAACCCTTTATATTAATTTGTTTTGAAATTTTAGCTCAGAGGCTATAGTATAAATAATATTTTATTGTATATATTCACATTTCAAATCCAACTAACTCAAACCTCTACATGTTAAAAAAAGAGGTTTTTATGGTTACTGTGACTTTTTTTGTCTGCAGAGCCTACCTAGCTCACCTTCTAGAGAGACACCGTGCCCTAGATTCACAAATACTAGAATGGCCTCTCTAGTTTCTGTGTTTTTTCATTGGTACTGGGTAGACTTGCATACAAACTGGTGCGATTGTAAAGACAGAAGATTCATTTAATGAATCTACACCTGTATCACTTTGGGCCTGATATTCAAAAGCTCTCCGCTCAGGTGAGATGATCTAAGGCGTCTCGTCAGGACGGAGAGATAACTAAAAAAATGTTAGAAACACAAATTTTAATTTGAAAGATATTTATCTCACTATGCAGGGTACTTGATGTGAAGGAAAAACACCTACAATATAATATGAGGTCTAGAAAAAAATACCAAAGATTTTGCAGGATTTCTCTTCATGCCGGTGAGTTTTGGAATATCAGGCTCTTTGGGACTGATATTTAAAACCTCGCCACTCAGGTGAGATATTCTAAGGAGGCTCATCGGTGCAACGAGGCCCTTGGAAAAAATGGAAACACAAATTTTATCTTGAGAAATGTTTATGTTGCTATGTAGTGTTCTTTATGTGAAACAGAGACTCCTACATTACAATACAAGGTCTAAAAAAAATCCAAAGTTTGTCTATCCATGCCGGCGAGGTTTTGAATATCAGGCCCTTTATCTACCTGTCAGATAACAAGAATATGTACAACTCATGTGTGCTAGATTCACTAACATCCTCTCCAGTCTGCATACTATTTAATGAAGTGTATTCACTAAAGCTCACTCATCTGTTGATTCTACATAGGCCTAAGAGACTGGAAAGGATCGTTTAGCCTGCATATAACACATTTTTTGTACTAACAGACCCACATCTGAGATTCGCAGAACGGTCTCGTAGAATTTTCACAGACTGTCTTTGATCTGGGATGAAAAGCATTAGTGTTTACAGGATACCCTCTAGTACAAAAAGAAAAAGAAAGGGTCTTATGTTCAGTCATTGCTATACAACACTATAGATTGGTTTAGTTGCATAGAAATAAAATGATATATTAAGTGAGGAGACCTAGTGACAGGGTCATACTAGAGGTGGCCACAGCAGTGTCATTATTAGTTAGTTCTAACCCTCACTAAGAGCTCAATAATCTAAAGCTCTCCACTCAAGCGAGATGATCTAAGAAATCTTGTCAGCATGGTGAGGTCCCTCAAAAAGATGAAGAACCTCAAATTTTACCTTGAGATATGCTGGATTCTGTATGTACTTCCTCCGGCCCTATGAAAGCCAATACAATCTGAAGCTTATTTACCAACTTATTGGATTATGCATCCAAATTATTTATATATATATATTGAGGTCCACACTATACCTTCAAGTGGATTAATAGATTTGTCAGTCTTCACCTAAGTAACTGTCTGAATAACGTTATTTTAGCTATGCTATTTAGCACCTACTGTCAGTCAGCAAATGTTTTACAGAAATCAGCAAGGACGCCCAGGCTGGGCCACACGTACCCCTTACAGTAGCCTTCATATAAATAAATTAACTTCCCTCTGCCTTAAACATTAAATGCTCCAGTTAAAGTGGCAGGGATTCTGCGTTTTATGCAGCACTAGAGTACATTACATTGAGTTTTTAGGGACCGTACTGTTTCCTCTCACTTTAATGCAGGTATATGGCGCTGTGATTGGTTGTCGGTCTGCGCCATGAATTGTATACATTCATGTGAAAGCAAAACTTGCACAAACCAATAAGTGTGCTGCTTTTTTCTATCTCTCTGTCCCTTATTAACCTTGTTTGTCCTTTCTGACTTATTCCTTTCCGTCCTCCCTTTCTGCCCCTGCTTTTTTTCCCTGTCCCCATAACACCTCCCCCAGGTCTAGTGATGTCGGCTATTACAGTTATCATCTTGGTGCTGTACTTTGTGATTGAAACCTTTGTGGTCGAGGGCAAGGTGTGGCTAGCAGAATGCACCCCTGTCTACGTGCAGTACTTTGTCAAATTCTTCATCATTGGGGTCACTGTTCTTGTGGTGGCCGTGCCTGAGGGTCTTCCCCTAGCTGTAACCATCTCTCTAGCCTATTCTGTCAAGGTAAGCTGAAGCAGAATTGCTAATGTCATGTGCACAACTAACAGCCGGCCTCTTGCAAACACAGCACATAGAGAACTCTCTCTGGACTGACCTATGACACTGTAAGACCATGCACAACACAGTAATGACATTTCCCTTATGGTTGCTGCATAACGTTTCTGCCTGAGCATTCAGCGGTTAGCTATCTTTACTGTCATGCACAATTAACCCTAGCCTCATTGGCAAATAAATAATCTTTCCACTCAGTTGTACACAGAGATGTGTCAACAACAGAGATAGTTTACATTCCTTATGGCAGGCGTCAGCAACGTTGGCACCCCAGCTGTTTTAGAACTACATTTGCCATGATACTCAGCCAACCTTAAAGGGACATTCAACACCAGAATTGTTGTTGTTAAAAAAGAGAGATAATCCCTTTATTACCCATTCCCCAGTTTTGTATAACCAACACAGTTATATTAATACACTTTTTACCTCTGTAATTACCTTGTATCTAAGCCTCAGCAAACTTCCCCCTTATTTCAGTTCTTTTGACAGACTTGCATTTTAGCCAATCAGTACTGACTCCTAGGTAACTTCACGTGCGTGAGCTCAATGTTATCTATATAAAACATATGAACTAACGCCCTCTAGTGGTGAAAAACTGTCAAATGCATTATGATTAGAGGCGGCCTACAAGGTCTAAGAAATTAGCATACGAACTTCCTAGTTTTAGCTTTCAACTAAGAATACCAAAAAAACAAAGCAAAATTGGTGATAAAAGTAAATTGGAAAGTTGTTTAAAATGACTTGCCTATGTGAATCCTAAACATTTTTTTGGGACTCGACTGTCCCTTTAAGTGTGTCTGAGCATCATGGGAAATGTAGTTCCAAAACATTTGGGGTGCTGAGTTTGCTGACACCTGCCTTACAGCAAAAGACAGCTGTTTGCAGCCACTAGTCACTTATAAATTTACTGTACACTAAGGAACACAGGTATTGCCTTACGATTCTTACAAATCACATATAAAATGTAAAACTCATGGTAAATATTATTGGACAGAATTATAAGAGCATGGTTTCACTCGGTCGTCCGTCTGGGCAAATTTATGTAAATATCCTCCAAGATCCTCAAATGACAGAAGCCATGGCATGGTCAGTATAATCTGTATTTCTTTCAATCTGGTTATGCTACACAACTAATTAATTGTGGTTTCCATTTTGTTCTATGATATCATAAAAATCATTAGGATTGAATGTTGACTGGGGGCTTAAAGGGTCAGGAAACACCAGAATTTGCTTTTGTGGTTTGAATAGAACATACAATTTTAAACAACTTTCCAATTCACTTTTATTATCAAATTTGCTTCACTCTCTTGTTATCTTTTGCTAAAGGAACAGCATTGCACTACTGGCAGCTAGCGGAACATATCTAGTTAGCCAATCACAAGAGACAAATGTGTGAAGGCACCAATCAGCAGCCAGCTCCCACTAGTGTAAGATATGTGTGTATTTATTTTTTTTTCCAACAAGGTATACCAAGAGAACAAAGCACATTTAAAAATAAAAGTAAATTTAAAAGTGTCTTACAATGACACGCTCTATCTGAATCATGCAAGTTTAATTTTGACTGTCCTATCCCTTTAAATAAAATAATTTAGAGTTACAGGGATAGTAAACGCAAAATTAAACTTGAATAGATTGAACTGAACATGGAATTTTAAACAACTTTCCAATTTACTTCTATCATCAATTTTGCTTAGTTGTCTTGTTATCCTTTGTTAAAGAGTAATCCTAGGTGAGCTCAGATGCATTCATAAATGGAGCCCAATCTAGTTATAGTATTTTACAAGCCAACATCTGAATACACGTTTCAAGCCATTAAAAATACCATTTGTACCTTGGATATTTAAAGGGACAGTAAATTCTAAATTAAACCATGATTCAGATAGGGCATGTCATTTTAAACAACTTTCTAATTTACTTTTATCATTAAATTTGGTTTGTTCTCGTGTTATTCTTAGTTGAAGGCTAAACCTAGGTAGGCTCATATGCTAATTTCTAAGCCCTTGAAGGCCGCCTCTAATTTGAATGCAATTGACAGTTTTTCACAGCTAGAGGGTGTTAGTTCATGTGTTTCATATAGATAATATTGTGCTCATGCACATGAAGTTATTTAAGAGTCCGCACTATTTGCCTGAAATGCAAGTCTGTCAAAAGATCTGAGATAAGGAGGCAGTCAGCAGAAGCTTAGATGCAAGGTAATTACAGAGATAAAAAGTATATTTCTATAACAGTGTTGGTTATGCAAAACTGGGGGAATGGTAAATAAAGGGATTATCTATCTTTTTAAACAATAACATTTTTTGGTATTTACTATCCCTTTAAATAAAGCATTAGCCAATGAGAACAAAGGGCTCCATTTATTAAGCAGCGAATTCTGCTTCAGAGGCCCATTAGACCGCTGCTCCTTAACCTGTCCGCCACTGAAATCATCCTGATCCGGATGATTGACAGCCCCTGCTAGTGGCCTATTGGCCGCCAGTGAGCATGGGACGGCATTGCACAATAATTTCACCAGAAATGCTTGTGCAATGTTTAATGCAGACAGCGTATGCTACAGCGAATCATGTCCACTCGACAGTTAATATATCTACCCCAAATAACTCAAAAGCTGCACTGTTTTATTTGAGAATTTGTTCATTTACCTCTTTTGTTGCACTAATTTAAATATGAGAAGTTCCAAACTTTTAAATTGACTTCCGTTATCAAAGTTAGTTGTTCTCTTGGTGTCTTTTGTTGAAAAGCATACATAGGTAAGCTTAGGAGCAGCAATGCACATGGCTATGCACATATGCCTATGCCAGATGTGTTCATCTCGGTCCCAGTAGTGCTTTGCTGTTCTGGAGATAGATTTACTTGTATTTATGCCCTATGCAAGCAGTAGAGCAATAATAAAGTGCTCCAATATATTAGAGATAAATAACCCTTAAAACCACATTTCCAGAATGAATCATTTCAGTTATTTAAATGTAAAGTGCGCATAATCCCGCTGCTTCTTAACTTCCATTTCAGTAAAAAATGTCAAGGTATCGATACAAGCATTAGGTGTATATAAAATATGTTGATACAATGGGGCCTATCTATCAAGCGCCGAACGGAGCTTGACGGCCCGTGTTTCTGGCGAGTCTTCAGACTCGCCAGAAACACAAGTTATAGAGCAGCGGTTACAAAGACAGGAATCGCCGGAATTCAACCCAATTGAGTACGATTGGCCGCAAGTCTGCAGGGGGCGGCGTTGCACCAGCAGCTCTTGTTTGCTGCTGGTGCAATGCTGAATATGGAGAGCGTACTGCTCTCCGCATTCAGCGATGTCTTGCGGACCTGATCCGCACTGCCGGATCAGGTCCGCAAGACATTTGTTAAATTGGCCTCAATAAGTCAAATTCAATACACATTAAATGCTGGCGATATATATAAAAAGTGCTAGTGAAACGCACTAATTACTGACAGCATGAGTAATGTGCATATCAAAACAGGAAATGAAACATACAAAATGCTAGCAGCGTATCAAATAGTAAGCATTAAAGAGATACTAAAGGGATACTAAAGCCAATTTTTTTCTTTTACGAATCAGTCTAGGCGATAAGCCTAAATCTATGTTTAAAAATACAAACCCCTAAGCTAAAGTTACAAAAAATAAAAAAAAAGTAAAATTACAGAAAAAAATAAACAAAGCTATTTAAAATAAAAAATTTAAACCTAAACTAATACCCCTATAAAAATAAAAAATCCCCCCAAAATAAAAACACTCCCTAATCTAATACTAAACTACCAATAGCCCTTAATAGGGCATTTTGTAGGGCATTACCCTAAGTTAAACAGCTCTTTTACTTTTACCCCCTAACAGTAAAACCCACCAAACCCCCCAAAATTAAAAAAGCTAACATTAAAAATAAATAAACTACCCATTGCCCCTAGAGGGGCATTTGCATGGGCATTGCCCTTAAAAGGCCAACCAGCTCTTTTCCAGCCCAAAAAATCCTAATCTAAAAAAAAAAAGCCACCCCCAACCCCCCCAAAAAAAGCCTAAGACTAAGCCCCAAATAGGTACTCACCTTTCCTGAAGTCCGGTGGAGAAGGTCTTCTTCTAGACGGCTCCATCATCTTCTATCTTCATCGAGAATGATGGTGGGGCGGAGCGGAGGTGCGGAGCTGTCTTCCCCGATGCATGGATCCTCAGCTGCGGTCCTCAACGGCGGTGCTCCTCGGTGGCGGCAGCCTTTCTCGGGGGCATGGATGCTCCTCTCTATACGATGTCCATAGAACACTGAAGATTGAATGCAAGTTACTGCATTCAATTTGGGGTAACATGCATTCCATAGTGGCTGAAATTTTAAAATCAGCCAATAGGATTAGAGCTACTGAAATCCTATTGGCTGTTCAAATCAGCCAATAAGATTTCAGTAGCTCTCACTCATGGAATGCAAGGTACCACAATAAATATGGGGTAACTTGCATTCAATCTTCAGTGTGCGACAGACAATCGCATGAAGAGGAGCCTTCATGCCGCTGAGGACCGCCGCCTTTGAGGACCACCGCTGAGGATCCGTGCATCGGGGACCCACCTCCGCGCCGCCTTCGCTCCAAATGAAGATAGAAGATGATGGAGCCGCCTGGAAGAAGACCTCCGCCGGACTTCAGGAACGGTGAGTAGCTATTTTTAGGCTTAGTTTTAGGATTTTCTTTTCTTGTAATTTTTTTTAAGATTAGGGTTTTTTTGGCTTGAAAAAACAGAATTTATGCTTACCTGATAAATTACTTTCTCTTGCGGTGTATCCAGTCCACGGATTCATCCTTTACTTGTGGGATATTCTCATTCCCTACAGGAAGTAGCAAAGAGAGCACACAGCAAAGCTGTCCATATAGCTCCCCCTCTAGCTCCACCCCCCAGTCATTCGACCAAAGGTTAGGAAGAAAAAGGAGAAACCATAGGGTGCAGTGGTGACTGTAGTTTAAACAAAAAATTTTTTACCTGACTTAAATGCCAGGGCGGGCCGTGGACTGGATACACCGCAAGAGAAAGTAATTTATCAGGTAAGCATAAATTCTGTTTTCTCTTGCAAGGTGTATCCAGTCCACGGATTCATCCTTTACTTGTGGGATACCAATACCAAAGCTTTAGGACACGGATGAAGGGAGGGAACAAGACAGATACCTTAAACGGAAGGCACCACTGCTTGCAAAACCTTTCTCCCAAAAATAACCTCTGAAGAAGCAAAAGTATCGAATTTGTAAAATTTGGCAAAAGTATGCAGTGAAGACCAAGTCGCTGCCTTACAAATCTGTTCAACAGAAGCCTCATTTTTGAAAGCCCATGTGGAAGCCACTGCTCTGGTAGAATGAACAGTAATTCTTTCAGGAGGCTGCTGGTCAGTAGTCTCATAGGCCAAACGGATGATGCTTTTCAGCCAAAAGGAAAGAGAGGTAGCAGTCGCTTTCTGACCTCTCCTCTTACCAGAATAGATAACAAACAAAGAAGATGTTTGTCTGAAATAGACGTTCCTTCTTCGAAGATGGATTAGGACACAGAGAAGGAACAACTATTTCCTGGTTAATATTCTTGTTAGAAACAACTTTAGGAAGAAAACCAGGCTTGGTACGCAAACCTTATCTGCGTGGAACACCAGGTAAGGTGAATCACACTGTAAGGCAGATAATTCTGAAACTCTTCGAGCAGAAGAGATAGCTATCAAAAACAAAACTTTCCAAGATAACAACTTAATGTCTATGGAATGTAAAGGTTCAAACGGAACCCCTTGAAGAACTGAATGAACTAGATTCAAACTCCATGGCGGAGCCACAGGTTTATAGACAGGCTTGATTCTGACTAAAGCCTGAGCAAACGCTTGAACGTCTGGTACCTCTGCCAGACGCTTGTGTAACAGGATAGACAAAGCAGATATTTGAAGTATATTTTTATCCATAGGGTCTTTAAAAGCACAACTGTCTTCAATTGGTATGGTTGTGCGTTTAGCTAGTGTAGAAACAGCCTCCTCCACCTTAGGGATCGTCTGCCACGAGTCCCGCATGGGGTCAGATATGGGGAACATTTTCTTAAAAACAGGAGGGGGGACAAAAGGGACACCTGGCCTATCCCACTCCCTAGTAATGATATCCGCAATCCTCTTAGGGACCGGAAATGCATCCGTGTAAACAGTGACCTCTAGGTACTTGTCCATTTTACACAATTTCTCTGGGATCACCAAAGGGTCACAGTCATCCAGAGTAGCTAATACCTCCCTAAGTAAAACACGGAGGTGTTCTAGTTTGAATTTTAAAGCTAATGTATCTGAATCTGTCTGGGGAGGAACCCTTCCTGAATCAGAGACTTCTCCCTCAGACATCAAATCCCTCGCTCCCACTTCAGAGCGTTGTGAGGGTATATCGGATACGGCTACCAAAGCGTCAGAATGCTCATAATCTGTTCTTAAAACGGAGCTATCACGCTTTGCAGGTAACACGGGCAGTTTAGATAAGAAGGCTGTAAGAGAATTATCCATGACTGCCGCTAAGTCTTGTAATGTAAAAGGGTTAGACGTACTAGAGGTACTAGGCGTCGCTTGCGCGGTCGTAACTGGTTGTGACACTTGGGGAGAGGCAGACGGGCTACCCTCGTTACCTTCAGTCTGAGAATCATCTTGGGCCACATTCTTAAGTGCAACAATATGATCTTTAAAGTGTATAGACATATCAGTACAACTGGGACACATTTTGAGAGGGGGTTCCACCATGGCTTCTAAACACATTGAACAAGGATTTTCCTTAGTGTCAGACATGTTTAAAAGACTAGTAGAGTATACAAACAGGCTTGGAATCACTTTAATCAAATAAAAAACACAATTTGAAAAAACGTTACTGTGCCTTTAAGAGATAAAAAGAGCACACAATTTTACAAAACGGTGAAAAATGCATCAATCTTTCCGAGTATGTAGCTAAAGCCTTAATAAGATTGCACCCCAAGTTTCAAAACGATTAACCCCTTAATGCCCAAACCGGAGCAGCTTAAAGCCAACACCTGGTTAAATCACTACAGCACCTTGCCACAGCCTTGCTGTGGCCCTACCTTCCCTTAGGGATCAGATTTGGGGGAATATAGCTTCTTTTAGGCCCTCAAACATCAGCAGGACCCTCCATGTGAAACAGCATGAACTTATCTGCAATTCTAAGTGCCCTCCCACTCTACTCCGGAGCTGTGAGGCCTAGTAAATCACTCCTAAGTGACTAAAAAACAGCCATGTGGTAATAACCCCAGAAAGAACCCAAAAGGGCTTTCAAAGTGTCTTGCAAAACGATTTTTCCTTAGCTAAACAATCGATTGCCCTGAATAAGTGTCAACCAGTATATTAGCCCTATTATGTAAGCATTCAATTCCTTACTAATTCTGTGAACTAGCTTACCCTCCCCTCATGGGGATATTGTCAGTCTCTTCTAGCATTATCTCAGTCTTGTCTAGAAATAAATGACTGAACATACCTTATTGCAGTTACCCTGCAAACCGTTCCCCCCAACTGAAGTTTTCTGGTAATCCTCAGTCCTGTGTGGGAACAGCAGAGGATTTTAGTTACAACATGCTAAAATCATTTTCCTCTCAGCAGAAATCTTCATCACTTTTCTGCTAGAGAGTAAATAGTACAAACCGGTACCATTTAAAATAACAAACTTTTGATTGAAGATAATAAAACTACAATTCTAACACCACATTCACTTTACACTCCTGAGAGAGACCCTAGTGTTTAGAGCCAGCAAAGAGAATGACTGGGGGGTGGAGCTAGAGGGGGAGCTATATGGACAGCTTTGCTGTGTGCTCTCTTTGCTACTTCCTGTAGGGAATGAGAATATCCCACAAGTAAAGGATGAATCCGTGGACTGGATACACCTTGCAAGAGAAAGAGCTGATTGCCCTTTTAAGGGCATTAAAAAAGCTGAATGCCCTTTTAAGGGCAATGCCCATACAAATGCCCCTTTAGGGGCAATGGGTAGTTTAGTTTCTTTTAGTGTTAGTTTTTTTTTTTGGGGGGGGGGGTTTGTGGGTGGGGGTTTTTACTGTTAGGGTGTCTTAGTATATTTTAAACGTAAACGAGCTGTTTAACTGTTTAACTAGGTATTGCCCTACAAAATGCCCTTTTAAGGGCTATGGGTAGTCTAGTTTAGATTAGGGGTGTTTTTATTTGGGGGGCTTTTTTAATTTTTATAGGGATTAGGTATATTTTTTTTTATTTTTGATAATTTTTTTCTGCAATGTTAGACTTTTTTATTTTTAGTAACTTAATGTTAAGATTTTTTATTTTAATTGTAATTTAGTAGTAATTGGTGTTATTTAGGGGGTGTTAGGTTAGGGGGCTTAGTAATTAAATTAGTTATTTGCGTTGTGGGGGGGTTGGCAGTATAGGGCTAAATATATTAATAGGTTTATTGCGATGTGGGGGTTTGGCGGTTTAGGGGTTAATAGGTTTCTTGCGATGTGGGGAGTTGGCGGTTTAAGAGTTAATAGGTTAAATAGGTTTATTGCGATGTGGGGGTTTAGCGGTTTAGGGGTTAATAGATTAATTAGGTTTATTGCAATGTGGGGGTTTGCGGTTTAGGTGTTTCTTAATATTTTCTGCGAGAGGTTAGGATTTTTTGTTATACTTCATGCAGGCGGTTACGTGTTTTTTTTTATTTCTTGCGGGCGGTTACGTGTTTTTTAGTTATTTCGTGCGATCACTTTTTTTTTTTTAAGGCTTCGGGTTTGCCTACGCTGCATCCAGGTGGATCCTCGCGCAGCCAACATTCCTTTGATGATGCGTTTGCCACTGGCGACGGACGCATTACAAACACGATTATAGTATAGAGCATGGAATTTTAAGCAACTTTCTAATTTACTCCTATTACAATTTTTCTTCGTTTTTTTTAGTATCTTTATTTAAAAATCAGGAATGTAAAGCCTAGGAGCCGGCCCATTTTTGTTTCAGAACCTGGGTTATGCTTACTTATTGGTTTGCCAATTGTAGCCACCAATAAACAAGTGCTATCCAAGGTACTGAACCTAAAATGGGCCGGCAACTAAGCTTCACATTCCTGCTTTTTAAATAAAGATATCAAGAGAATGAAGAAAAATTGATAATAGGAGTAAATTAGAAAGTTGCTTAAAATTGCATTCTCTATCTGAAAGAAAAAATGTGGGTTTAGTATCCCTTTAAGATAGTTCTAAAAGAAGAACACACTAGTTACTAGCAGCATAAGTTATATACATACTGATGCAGAGAGTAAAACCTAAACAAAAAACGATACTAAAAAATGCTAAAAAAAAAAAAAAGCCAAAAAGCTGTGAATAGCAACATTTGCCTGGCCAGACCACAGTTCCACAACGCGTTTCAGGGACACGTCCCTTCATCAGATGAGTATTTATGTGTTTATATGTAAATTAGTATATGCACATATAGATATATATATAGATATATAGACATATGTATACACTTTTGAGCCCTTTCCAATCAAATACCTTGAAACATGCAAATATCATTTTTAATCAATTTTAATGTTTTGTTTTTATTAGAAAAACTTTAAATGCCTATGTTAAATTCCTATGTTCAACCTTTTTCTTTTTAAATATATATTTCTATAAACAAAATTCTGTATATATACAGTATATATATATATATATATATATATATATACAGTGTGTATATATATATATATATATATATATATATATATATATATATATATATATATATATATAAATTCAGGAAAACAGGAGGGCACTCACGGGTCTTTCCATCAATAAATAAATTCCTTTATTTACATGAATTAAATCACATACAGGTCGACGTTTCAGCTGGTACAGTCAATCTTCGCTTGTTATCTGGAATGGCGGCATGAGAAGCTGCAATTACTAACAAGTGAAGATTCTCTTGAAAAAGGCTGACCAGCCGAACCGTCAACCTGTATGTGATTTCATTCATGTAAATAAAGGAAATTGTTTGTTGATGGAAAGACCCGTGAGTGCCCTCCTGTTTACCTGAATTTATGTCTGAAAATTGAGGAATCACCTGGGCAACTTAAAGGACCAGTCAACACATTAGATTTGCATAATCAACAAATGCAAGATAACAAGACAATGCAATATCACTTAGTCTGAACTTCAAATGAGTAGTAGATTATTTTATAACAAATTTCAAAGTTATGTCTATTTCCACTCCCCTTGTACCATGTGATGGGAATCAGCCAATCACAAATGCATATACGTATAGTCTGTGAATTATTGCACATGCTCAGTAGGATCTGGTGACTCAAAAATAAATATAAAATACATATAAAATGTCTTTTATATAAAAAGACTGCACATTTTTTTTAATGGAAGTAAATTGGAAAGTTGTTTAAAATTACATGCTGTATCTGAATCATGAAAATTTTATTTAACCTGAGTGTCCCTTTAACAAACCTTACAGGAGTGCGTACGTGTTGTGGATGTACAATATATATACAGTATATAATATATATATTTAAAAATTAAAGAAAATTATTCCAAGTTAAGAACATAGGAATTTAAAGTATTCCTAACGCACCTCCGGCATTAAAGTGCAGCTTCAGGTTAGTGCACGAGCGATAAAATGAAAAGGCTTTCTATATCGTGCCCCATAGAAGTCTATGGGGAGAGGGGTGAGCGTGGTCACGGTATCCAAAGTCCTGAAGTTAGCACGCCTGAGTCATTTCCTCACTCGCTAAATGTTTACCTTATAATACTAGCGCTAACTCAAGAGTAATATTTTCTCTTGTAAGGTGTATCCAGTCCACGGATCATCCATTACTTGTGGGATATTCTCATTCCCAACAGGAAGTTGCAAGAAGACACCCACAGCAGAGCTGTAATATAGCTCCTCCCCTAACTGTCATAGCTAGTCATTCTCTTGCAACTCTCAACAAGCAAGGACGTTGTAGGAGAGAGTGGTTAAATATAGCTAGTTTATTTTCTTCAATCAAAAGTTTGTTATTTTTAAATAGTACCGGAGTTGTGCTATTTTATCTCAGGCAGTAAATAGAAGAAGAATCTGCCTGAGGTTTCTATGATCTTAGCAGGTTGTAACTAAGATCCATTGCTATTCTCACATATGTCTGAGGGGATTACACAGATGAGGTAACTTCAGCGAGAGAATGGTGTGCAGTTTATTCTGCTATCAGGTATGTGCAGTTATAATTTTTTCTAGAGATGGAAAACACTAGAAAATGCTGCTGATACCGGATTAATGTAAGTTAAGCCTGAATACAGTGATTTAATAACGACTGGTATCATGCTTACTCCCATGGGTAATACCCTTATGATATTGCAATATAAACGTTTGCTGGCATGTTTAATCGTTTTTATATATGCTTTGGTGATAAAACTTTATTGGGGCCTAGTTTTTTCCACATGGCTGGCTTAAATTTTGACTAGAAACAATTTCCACTGTTGTAGTATAAAAGTTACAGTTGGTGCAGTTAAAATTACATACTGTGACATCCAGCTTCCCTCAAAGGCCCTCTGAATGCTATAGGACATCTCTAAAGGGCCCAAAGGCTTTCCAAAGTCGTTTATTGGGGAAGGTAGGGCCACAGCTTGCTGTGGCAGTTGGTTGTGACTGTTAAAAAAAACGTCTATTTCGTTTTTTTGATCCGTTTTTTGAACTAAGGGGTTAATCATCCATTTGCAAGTGGGTGCAATGCTCTGTTAGCCTATTATACACACTGTAAAAATTTCGTTTGATTTACTGCATTTTTTCATTGTTTTTCAAATTCTGACAAAATTTGTTTCTCTTAAAGGCACAGTACCGTTTTTTATATTTGCTTGTTAACTTGATTTAAAGTGTTTTTCAAGCTTGCTAGTCTCATTGCTATTC
Organism: Bombina bombina; assembly: GCF_027579735.1. NCBI lineage: Eukaryota > Metazoa > Chordata > Amphibia > Anura > Bombinatoridae > Bombina > Bombina bombina. The sequence goes on from NC_069510.1 coordinate 95,799,626, forward strand.
TGTATAAACATGTCTGACATAGAAGAAACTCCTTGTTTATTATGTTTAAAAGCCATGGTGGAACCCCCTCTTAGAATGTGTACCAAATGTACTGATTTCATTTTATGCAATAAAAATCATTTTCTGTCTTTAAAAAATGTATCACCAGAGGAATCTGATGAGGGGGAAGTTATGCCGACTAACTTTCCCCACGTGTCAGACCCTTTGACTCCCGCTTAAAGGACTCACGCTCAAATGGCGCCAAGTACATCTAGGGCGCCCATAGTGTTTACTTTACAAGACATGGCGGCAGTCATGGAAAATACACTGTCAGCAGTATTAGCCAGACTACCTGAACTTAGAGGTTAGCGAGATAGCTCTGGGGTGAGACAAAATGCAGAGCATACTGACGCTTTAAGAACCATGTCTGATACTGCCTCACAATATGCAGAAGCTGAGGAAAGAGAGCTTCAGTCAGTGGGTGATGTTAATGACTCAGGAAAGATACCTGATTCTTATATTTCTACATTTAAATTTAAGCTTGAACACCTCCGTGTGTTGCTTAGGGAGGTTTTAGCTGCTCTGAATGACTGTGATACCATTGCAGTGCCAGAGAAATTGTGTAGACTGGATAAATACTTTGCAGTGCCGGTGTGTACTGATGTTTTTCAAAATACCTAAAAGGTTTACAGAAATTATTAATAAGGAATGGGATAGACCAGGTGTGCCGTTCTCTTCCCCTTCTATTTTTAGAAAAATGTTTCCAATAGACGCCACCACATGGGACTTATGGCAGACAGTCCCTAAGGTGGAGGGAGCAGTTTCTACTCTAGTAAAGCGTACTACTATCCCTGTCGAGGACAGTTGTGCTTTTTTTTTTTTTTAGATCCAATGGATAAAAAATTAGAGGTTACCTTAAGAAAATATTTATTCAACAAGGTTTTATCCTACAGCCCCTTGCATGCATTGCCCCTGTCACTGCTGCTGCGGCGTACTGGTTTGAGTCTCTGGAAGAGGCTTTACAGGTAGCGACTCCATTGGATGACATACTTGGCAAACTTAGAGCACTTAAGCTAGCCAATTCTTTTATTCTGATGCCATTGTTCATTTGACTAAACTAACGGCTATGAATTCTGGTTTTGCTATACAGGCGCGCAGAGCGCTATGGCTTAGATCATGGTCAGCTGACGTGACTTCAAAATCTAAGCTACTTAACATTCCCTTCAAGGGGCAGACCCTATTCGGGCCTGGTTGAAGGAGATTATTGCTGATATCACTGGAGGAAAAGGTCATGCCCTTCCTCAGGACAGGTCCAAATCTAGGGCCAAACAGTCTAATTTTCGTGCCTTTCAAAACTTCAAGGCAGGTGCGGCATCAACTTCCTCTAATAATAAACAAGAGGGAACTTTTGCTCAATCCAAGACGGTCTGGAGACCAAACCTGACATGGAAAAAAGGTAAGCAGGTAAAAAAGCCTGCTGCTGCCTCTAAGACAGCATGAAGGAACGGCCCCCTATCCGGGAACGGATCTAGTAGGGGGCAGACTTTCACTCTTTGCCCAGGCGTGGGCAAGAGATGTTCAGGATCCCTGGGCATTGGAAATTATATCCCAGGGATATCTTCTGGACTTCAAAGCTTCCCCCCCAAAAGGGAGATTTCACCTTTCACAATTATCTGCACACCAGATAAAGAGAGAGGCATTCTTACACTGTGTATGACTCCTCCTAGTTATGGGAGTGATCCATCCAGTTCCAATGGAGGAACAGGGACAGGGTTTTTACTCAAATCTGTTTGTGGTTCCCAAAAAAGAGGGAACCTTCAGACCAATTTTGGATCTAAAGATCTTAAACAAATTCCTCAAAGTTCCGTCATTCAAGATGGAAACTATTCGTACCATCCTACCACTGATCCAGGAGGGTCAATATATGACTACAGTGGATCTAAAGGATGCTTATCTTCACATTCCGATACACAAAGATCATCATCGGTTTCTCAGGTTTGCCTTTTAAGACAGGCATTACCAGTTGTAGCTCTTCCCTTGGGATTAGCTAAAGCCCCAAGAATCTTTACAAAGGTTCTAGGGTCACTTATGGCGGTCCTAAGGCCGCGGGGCATAGCAGTAGCCCCTTATTTAGACGACATCCTGATACAGGCGTCAAACTTCCAAATTGCCAAGTCTCATATGGACGTAGTACTGGCATTTCTGTGGTCGCATGGGTGGAAAGTGAACGAGGAAAAGAGTTCTCTATCCCCACTCACAAGAGTTTCCTTTCTAGGGACTCTGATAGATTCTGTAGAAATGAAAATTCACCTGACGGAGTCCAGGTTATCAAAGCTTCTAAATTCCTGCCGGGTTCTTCATTCCATTCCGCGCCCTTCGGTGGTTCAGTGTATGGAAGTAATCGGCTTAATGGTAGCGGCAATGGACATAGTGCTGTTTGCACGCTTACATCTCAGACCGCTGCAACTATGCATGCTCAGTCAGTGGAGCGGGGATTACACAGATTTGTCCCCTCAACTGAATCTGGACCAAGAGACCAGGGATTCTCTTCTCTGGTGGCTATCTCGGGTCCATCTGTCCAAAGGTATGACCTTTCGCAGGCCAGATTGGACAATTGTTACGACAGATGCCAGCCTTCTAGGTTGGGGTGCAGTCTGGAACTCCCTGAAGGCTCAGGGATCGTAGACTCAGGAGGAGTCTCTCCTTCCATTAAATATTCTGGAACTAAGAGCGATATTCAAGGCTCTACAGGCTTGGCCTCAGTTAGCAACTCTGAGGTACATCAGATTTCAGTCGGACAACATCACGACTGTAGCTTACATCAACCATCAAGGGGGAACGAGAAGTTCCCTAGAGATGTTAGAAGTTTCAAAAATAATTCGCTGGGCAGAGATTCACTCTTGCCACCTATCAGCTATCCATATCCCAGGTGTAGAGCACTGGGAGGCGGATTTTCTAAGTCGTCAGACTTTTCATCCGGGAGAGTGGGAACTCCATCCGGAGGCATTTGCACAACTGATTCATCGTTGGGGCAAACCAGAACTGGATCTCATGGCGTCTCGCCAGAATGCCAAGCTTCCGTGTTACGGATCCAGGTCCAGGGATCCCAAGGCGACACTGATAGATGCTCTAGCAGCGCCCTGGTCTTTCAACCTGGCTTATGTGTTTCCACCGTTTCCTCTGCTCCCTCGACTGATTGCCAAGATCAAGCAGGAGAGAGCATCAGTGATTCTGATAGCACCTGCGTGGCCACGCAGGACCTGGTATGCAGATCTAGTGGACATGTCATCCTTTCCACCATGGTCTCTGCCTCTGAAACAGGACCTTCTACTTCAGGGTCCTTTCAACCATCCAAATCTAATTTCTCTGAGGCTGACTGCCTGGAGATTGAACGCTTGATTTTATCAAAGCGTGGCTTCTCCGAGTCAGTTATTGATACCTTAAGACAGGCACGAAAGCCTGTCACCAGGAAAATTTACCATAAGGTATGGCGTAGATATCTTTATTGGTGTGAATCCAAGGGTTACTCATGGAGTAAGGTCAGGATTGCTAGGATATTATCTTTTCTCCAAGAAGGTTTGGAAAAAGGATTGTCAGCTAGTTAAGCATCTGGCAGATGTTCCAGACGTTCAGGCATTTTGTCAGGCTTTAGTTAGAATCAAGCCTGTGTGTAAACCTGTTGCTCCACCATGGAGCTTAAACTTGGTTCTTAAGGTTCTTCAAGGAGTTCCGTTTGAACCTCTTCATTCCATAGATATCAAGCTTTTATCTTGGAAAGTTCTTTTTTTGGTAGCTATTTCCTCGGCTCGTAGAGTCTCTGAGCTATCTGCCTTACAATGTGATTCTCCTTATCTGATTTTTCATATGGATAAAGTAGTCCTGCGTACCAAACCTGGGTTCTTACCTAAGGTGGTATCTAACAAGAATATCAATCAAGAGATTGCTGTTCCATCCTTGTGTTACACAATTTGGACGTGGTCCGTGCTTTAAAGTTTTACTTACAAGCTACTAAAGATTTTCGTCAAACATCTGCTTTGTTTGTTGTCTACTCTGGACAGAGGAGAGGTCAAAAGGCTTCGGCAACCTCTTTTTCTTTTTGACTAAGAAGCTTAATCCGCTTAGCCTATGAGACTGCTGGACAGCAGCCTCCTGAAAGGATTACAGCTCATTCTACTAGAGCTGTGGCTTCCACTTGGGCCTTTAAAAATGAGGCTTCTTTTGATCAGATTTGCAAGGCGACGACTTGGTCTTCGCTTCATATTTTTTCAAATTTTACAAATTTGATACTTTTGCTTCTTCGGAGGCTATATTTGGGAGAAAGGTTTTACGGGCAGTGGTTCCTTCCATTTAAGTTCCTGCCTTGTCCCTCCCTTCATCCGTGTACTTTAGCTTTGGTATTGGTATCCCACAAGTAATGGATGATCCGTGGACTGGATACACCTTACAAGAGAAAACACAATTTATGCTTACCTGATAAATGTATTTCTCTTGTGGTGTATCCAGTCCACGGCCCGCCCTGTCATTATAAGGCAGGTAATTTTTAAATTTAAACTACAGTAACCACTGCACCCTATGGTTCCTCCTTTCTCGGCTTGTTTTCGGTCGAATGACTGGCTATGACAGTTAGGGGAGGAGCTATATTACAGCTCTGCTGTGGGTGTCTTCTTGCAACTTCCTGTTGGGAATGAGAATATCCCACAAGTAATGGATGATCCGTGGACTGCATACACCACAAGAGAAATAAATTTATCAGGTAAGCATAAATTGTGTTTTTTTTACCTTGAGAGCAGTTAGCACTCATGAGCGACAAAAAAATATCTTGAACTTATCCAAGAACACGGAAAAAAACAATGTACAAGCAGCCAAAGATAGGTCAAAACTATGGTTGTTGAATTAGATAAATCCAAATTCTGATGGTTTAGAACAGTGATGGCAAACCTTGACACTCCAGATATTTCAGAACTACATTTCCCATGCTGCCTTAGCTCTCTGCAGTTGAGCATCATGGGAAATGTAGTTCTAAAACATCTGGAGTGCCAAAGTTCTCCATCACTGGTTGAGAATATCACTGTTGAATTCTCTCAATACACAGTATTAGTGGAGTTTACAAAACTTTTCTTGGTAACCCTGAGAAAACCCAACATTGAACAAAGCTCTACTAATGAGATGTAATATACCCCCAATGATAGAACTTTCTTTTGAAGCACTATATATTGTGTTTTCAATAACAATAACATTTAGAGTATCTAAAGCAGACATTCTCAGGCTTGGCCCTCCAGAGGTTTTTGAAACTACATTTCCGATGATGCTCAGCCAGCATATCAGCTGGCTGAGCGTCATGGGAAATGTAGTTCCAAAACCTAGCATAAGCATAAAATACTGTAAACCTGTTACCATTATTAAAGGGATAGTAAATACCTTGCGATTTTTCCATAAAATGATTACTTACACATTATGGACTCCATTTATTAAATGTTGGGTGGATATCGCTGCATATGCTGTCCACATTTACCATTGCACAAGTGTTTCACAAGTAATGCTTGTGCAATGCTGCCCTCTGCTTGCGGGCGGCCAATCAGATCGGGATTATTTCAATATCAATATCAAGATCGCTGCTTCTTAAAGGGACAGTCAACACCAGAATTTTGTTATTTAAAAAGATAGATAATCCCTTTATTACCCATTCCCAGTTTTGCATAAACAACACTGTTATATTAATACACCTTTACCTCTGTAATTACCTTGTATCTAAGCCTCTGCAGACTGCCCCCTTATTTAATTTCTTTTGACAGACTTAAGGCCTAATAAATTAGCATATGAGCCTACCTAGGTTTAGCTTTCAAATAAGAATACTAAGCGAACACAGCAAAATTGGTGATAAAAGTAAATTGGAAAGTTGTTTAAAATGACATGCCCTATCTGAATCATGAAAGTTTATTTTGAATTTGACTGTCCCTTTAACTATTGTTTTAGGTGAGTCTGAAACGACGGGCCTCCGGAGCAGCAATCGCTGCTTGGTAAATGTAGCCCATTGAAAAAACTTTGCATTATACTTTCATTATTTATTATGCCCCCTTTTGTGTTATTTAGCTCTGCACCCTGCTGTCTTCTCAAGCCTAACCCTGCTACACAGTATATATTTCCCTAATTGGCTTTATGAAATAACAGTGCACTCTATACTAACTTTATGACCAAGGCTAAGCTTGTTGTCTGCCGACTAAACCCCGGATTGGCTCCCAAAATAATTACAATGTTGGGGGGAGTTTGGCTATTGATAAATAATTGCAGTAAAAAGGATGTTAAAGGGACACTGAACCCAAATTTTTTCTTTTGTGATTCAGATATAGCAGGCAATTTTAAGCAACGTTCTAATTTACTCCTATTATCAATTATTTTCTTTGTTCTCTTGCTATCTTTATTTGAAAAAGAAGGCACCTAAGCTTTTTTTTGTTCAGGACTCTGGACAGCACTTTTTTATTGGTGGATGAATTTATCCACCAATCAGCAAGAAAAACCCAGGTTGTTCACCAAAAATGGGCCGGCATCTAAACTTACATTCTTGCATTTCAAATAAAGATTCCAAGAGAACGAAGAATATTTGATAATAGGAGTAAATTAGGAAGTTGCTTAAAATTTCACACTCTATCTGAATCACAAAAGAACATTTTTGGGTTCAGTGTCCCTTTAATGTGTTTTTAAGAAGCTAAGATGTGTTTTTCTAGGGCAACACAAGAGAAATGTCTTGTAATTACACAGTGTTTACTGTCCCTTTAGTTAGCGGCAGAGTAACGTGACAATGACATTTTTTCTTAAACAGAAAATGATGAAGGACAACAACCTTGTTCGGCACTTGGATGCTTGTGAGACTATGGGTAATGCCACCGCCATCTGCTCAGACAAAACAGGCACTCTCACTACAAACAGAATGACGGTTGTGCAGTCGTATATTGGAGATGTCCATTATAAAGAAAGACCAGACCAACTCAGCCTCAATCAAAAAATACTGGACCTGCTAGTCAACACCATTGCCATTAACTGTGCCTACACCACCAAGATTCTAGTAAGTTTTATTATTTAACCCATTGGTTCACTACTCTGAAATTATAGGGGTACTAAACACAACTTCCCAATGATCAATTTTTCTTCGTTCTCTTGTTATCTTTATTTGAAAAAGCAGGAATCCAAGCTAAGGAGCCGTCCCATTTTTGGTTCAGAACCCAGGATAGCGCTGGCAGATTGGTGGCTACATTTAGCCACCAGTCAGCAAGCGCAACCCAGCTGCTGAACCAAACAATGGGCCGGCTCCTAAGCTTACATTCTTGCTTTTCAAATAAAGATAGCAAGAGAATAAATAAAAATTATAATAGGAGTAAATTAGAAAGTTGCTTAAAATTCCATGCTCTATCTGAATTATGAAATACAAAATAAGGGTTTAGTGTCCCTTTAAAGCAGGGTTTACATAGCTGCTGATAAAAAAAACAGGGGTAAAACAGTACAAATATCAGTTCTCAAAACACTGTATCAGCTTTTGTTTTACATATAGTTTACTGTCAAGTAATACTCAGAATACAGAAACGGGTCAGAGGGTCAAAATCAGGGATTGATCTAAATAAGTCTCTAAAGCAGGGGATATAGCTTTAAAGGGACACTGAACACAAATTGTTTCTTTCATGATACAGCAGCAATTTTAAGCAACTTTTTAATTCATTCCTATTATCATTGTTTCTTCGTTCTCCTGGTATCTTTATTTGAAAAAGCAGGAATGTAAAGCTTACAAGCCAGCCCATTTTTGGTTCACAGCACCCTGGGTAGTGCTTGCTGATTGGTGGCATCATTTAGCAACTAATCAGCAAGCGCTACCCAGGTGGGCTGCTAAGCTTACATTCTTGCTTTTTCAAATAAAGATACCAAGAGAACGAATACAAATTGATAACAGGAGTAAATTAGAAAGTTGCTTAAAATTTCTGCTCTATCTGAATCATGAAAGAAAAAAAAAATGGGTTCCGTATCCCTTTAAGGAAAACCAGAAGCAGGCCCAAGACCTATATACCATACAGACAGTCCAACGGCAAAGCACAAATGGGGTAAATTGACGTGAACTAGCCAGGATCAAACACAGTGATAAGTCCTTAATCCAAACGTCACAACAAATGGGATGAGGCAAAGGAAGAATCCAGGAAGGTTAGTCAGGTTCAGGAATCCAAATTCAGAAAAGTAAACAGGATACAAATGCTAACAAACAGGTACTAAGTACACAAATGTCTGAGGGCAAAAACATGGAGGATTTAAAGAGACAGGCTCCACCCCTAATATCTGAGCACTAAGTGCACACAACATGCAGGTTCCTGCATCAGTGAAAGGGCAATCTCTCCCTTTTTGTTGAAAAAAAGGATTATCCCTAGTTTATCAATTATATGATACTGTACAGGGAGTTCAGAATTATTAGGCAAATGAGTATTTTGACCACATCATCCTCTTTATGCATGTTGTCTTACTCCAAGCTGTATAGGCTCGAAAGCCTACTACCAATTAAGCATATTAGGTGATGTGCATCTCTGTAATGAGAAGGGGTGTGGTCTAATGACATCAACACCCTATATCAGGTGTGCATAATTATTAGGCAACTTCCTTTCCTTTGGCAAAATGGGTCAAAAGAAGGACTTGACAGGCTCAGAAAAGTCAAAAATAGTGAGATATCTTGCAGAGGGATGCAGCACTCTTAAAATTGCAAAGCTTCTGAAGCGTGATCATCGAACAATCAAGCGTTTCATTCAAAATAGTCAACAGGGTCGCAAGAAGCGTGTGGAAAAAGCAAGGCGCAAAATAACTGCCCATGAACTGAGAAAAGTCAAGCGTGCAGCTGCCAAGATGCCACTTGCCACCAGTTTGGCCATATTTCAGAGCTGCAACATCACTGGAGTGCCCAAAAAGCACAAGGTGTGCAATACTCAGAGACATGGCCAAGGTAAGAAAGGCTGAAAGACGACCACCACTGAACAAGACACACAAGCTGAAACGTCAAGACTGGGCCAAGAAATATCTCAAGACTGATTTTTCTAAGGTTTTATGGACTGATGAAATGAGAGTGAGTCTTGATGGGCCAGATGGATGGGCCCGTGGCTGGATTGGTAAAGGGCAGAGAGCTCCAGTCCGACTCAGACGCCAGCAAGGTGGAGGTGGAGTACTGGTTTGGGCTGGTATCATCAAAGATGAGCTTGTGGGGCCTTTTCGGGTTGAGGATGGAGTCAAGCTCAACTCCCAGTCCTACTGACAGTTTCTGGAAGACACCTTCTTCAAGCAGTGGTACAGGAAGAAGTCTGCATCCTTCAAGAAAAACATGATTTTCATGCAGGACAATGCTCCATCACACGCGTCCAAGTACTCCACAGCGTGGCTGGCAAGAAAGGGTATAAAAGAAGAAAATCTAATGACATGGCCTCCTTGTTCACCTGATCTGAACCCCATTGAGAACCTGTGGTCCATCATCAAATGTGAGATTTACAAGGAGGGAAAACAGTACACCTCTCTGAACAGTGTCTGGGAGGCTGTGGTTGCTGCTGCACGCAATGTTGATGGTGAACAGATCAAAACACTGACAGAATCCATGGATGGCAGGCTTTTGAGTGTCCTTGCAAAGAAAGGTGGCTATATTGGTCACTGATTTGTTTTTGTTTTGTTTTTGAATGTCAGAAATGTATATTTGTGAATGTTGAGATGTTATATTGGTTTCACTGGTAAAAATAAATAATTGAAATGGGTATATATTTGTTTTTTGTTAAGTTGCCTAATAATTATGCACAGTAATAGTCACCTGCACACACAGATATCCTCCTAAAATAGCTAAAACTAAAAACAAACTAAAAACTACTTCCAAAAATATTCAGCTTTGATATTAATGAGTTTTTTGGGTTCATTGAGAACATGGTTGTTGTTCAATAATAAAATTAATCCTCAAAAATACAACTTGCCTAATAATTCTGCACTCCCTGTATATCAATTGAGATCCTTCAAAAGTTTATCCAGAGAATTTAATTTACCTAATAAAAATGTCTTTGCTTATCTACACATTAGACATTTTCTACAAGGACTTAAAAAGCCTAGAGTGGAAACGCCTGGTGGGGAGAAAATCAGGGCATAAATTGCTGTGTATAGGACCGGGAACCATAATATATCTCTATTATATAAAATGATGTTGGCCAAACAGGGTCAATTAGCTCATAATAGGCTAGTAGAGATATGGAGAATGTGTTATAGGGACGTTACTAAAGATACAATAAAGGGAAGTCTCAAGTGGACTCAAGGTGGTCCTATTTCTGTAGCTTGGAAAGAGTCTCATATAAAGTTACTTAATAAAGTCTACCTTACACCTATGAAAATGGTTAAATGGAATTTAAATATACTAAGTAAATGCTCAAAATGTAGCAATCCTGCTGATGATTTAATACACTGAGGCCGAATTATCAAATGTCTGTCGGACCTGATCCGACTGTGCGGAACAGGTCCGACAGACATCGCTGAATGCGGAGAGCAATACGCTCTCCGTATTCAGCATTGCACCAGTAGCTCACAAGAGCTGCTGGTGCAACGCCGCCCCCTGCAGACTCGCGGCCAATGGGCCTCCAGCAGGGAGGTGTCAATCAACCCGATCAAGTAGTTGAATTGTGGCGATTCCTGTCCGCCTCATCAGAGCAGGCGGACAGGTTTATGGAGCAGTGGTCTTTTGACCGCTGCTCCATAATTTGTGTTTCTGGCGAGTCTGAAGACTCGCCAGAAACACGGGCCCTCAAGCTCCGTTTGGAGCTTGATAAATGGGCCTCACTGTTTTTGATCCTGCACTAAAATTTTGCAGTTCTGGAACAAAATAGAATACTGGCTTAATAAAAAGGCTGAAACTTAAATCCAGAGATATTTGTTTCCTCTTAACAATAAGCGAAGGAAATATTAATTTAGTAGATACTGCAATTCTGGTGGGTCGTAGCCTTATATTAAAGAATTGGAAGAATAAGGTAGCACCATCAATAGTGAGCTTTTCACACTCCATGTATGAAACAATTTACTATAACACCTATACAAAATAAAAAAATTAAAGTTTTCTTTACAAAATGGTTAAGGATTATTTTGTCCTAACCTCTATCAATACAATTTCTGTTAATGTCTCATTACCACAAAACTGAATTTTTTGAACAATTAATTCTGCAAAGTATTTTCCCAACAGCATGGTACTAGAATTCTTGTTTTCCTAATTAGGAATCGGAGGCTTGAGAGTGGGGGGAGTCCATGAGCTAGTGACGTATGGGATATACAATCCTACCAGGAGGGACAAAGTTTCCCAAACCTCAAAATGCCTATAAATACACCCCTCACCACACCCACAATTCAGTTTTACAAACTTTGCCTCGTATGGAGGTGGTGAAGTAAGTTTGTGCTAAGATTTCTACGTTGATATGCGCTTCTCAGCATTTTGAAGCACGATTCCTCTCAGAGTACAGTGAATGTCAGAGGGATGTGAAGGGAGTATCACCTATTGAATGCAATGGTTTTCCTCACGGGGATCTATTTCATAGGTTCTCTGTTATCGGTCGTAGAGATTCATCTCCTACCTCCCTTTTCAGATCGATGATATACTCTTATATATACCATTACCTCTACTAATAACTGTTTTAGTACTGGTTTGGCTATCTGCTATATGTGGATGGGTGTCTTATGGTTTGGCACTTTATGTATTTATATAAAGTTCTAAATATATGTATTGTACTTATATTTGCCATGAGTCAGGTTTATGTATATTTCCTTTTGCAGACTGTCAGTTTCATATTTGGGAAAAGCATATTTAGGAAAATATTTTTTCTTACCTGGGGTATAGTCTGTTTCTATTGACTGTTTTCTCGTTAAATTTCGCAGGCAAAATTAGGCTTGTGAAGGCGCAAAATGCCAAAGTTTATTGCATCATTCTTGGCGCGAGAATTTTTTTGGTGCGAAGTTACGTCCGATGACGCAAATTCGTAATTTCCGGCGTCTTAGTTGAAGCCGAGTTCCTTGCACAAGGTTGCTTCTTCAATGATTCGAGTGTGTCATTTCCGGATGTTGTTAGTGCCAAAAAAATTTCAGTTACGTTGTGCGTCATTCTTGGCGCCAAATAATTTAATTTTTTAAAACCCCATTCCTAAGTGCCTCTTGCTTATTTCTATGTCAGAGGGCTATGCTGTTTGCATTTGTTTCCCATTCCTGAGACTGGCATATAAGGAAATTGATAATTTTGCTTTATATGTTGTTTTTTCTTTTACATTTGCAAGATGTCTCAATCTGATCCTGTTGGAACCCTGCTGCCTGATAACAGTTCTACCAAAGCTAAGTGCATTTGTTGTAAATTTGTGGAGATTATATCTCCAGCTGTGGTATGTAATAGTTGTCATGATAACCTTTACATGCAGAGAATGTGTCCATCAGTAATAGTACTATGCCTGTTGTTCCTTCAACATCTAATGTACAAGATATACCTGTGAATATAAAAGATTTTATTGCTGATGCGATTCAGAAGGCTTTGTCTGCCATCCCGCCTTCTAATAAACGTAAAAGGTCTTTTAAAACTTCTCATAAAGTTTATGAAATTTCAAATGACCGACAACATACTGAAATATCCTCATCTGACAAGGATCTATCTGAGGATGTCTCCCTATGGGTGATGGGGGAAACCAGACGTGGACTCCTTGCCCAGTGTGCTTAGAGGAATGTGGCTGCACCTCACTGACGAGGCCCATAGGAGGCCGAAACGATCGTCTGGGGTTGTCATGTTCCTTGTTCGGAGGAGAATTGCCTGGAATTTCGGGGCTGGACTGACCTTACTTGGCAGGATCAGACTGATATACTTCAGGAAAGTTTTCTTCTGTGAAAAGCACACTGGTCTAAAAGAGGCTGCTTCCGGGTGGTAAATCGCCATAGAACAAGCCACTGAGCTGTTGTTCGTTCCTGGTAGAGCGCTTCTCTCTTTGTATGCAAATTATTATGACCCTGGGGATGTCTCCCTATGGGTGATGGGGGAAACCAGACGTGGACTCCTTGCCCAGTGTGCTTAGAGGAATGTGGCTGCACCTCACTGACGAGGCCCATAGGAGGCCGAAACGATCATCTGGGGTTGTCATGTTCCTTGTTCGAAGGAGAATTGCCTGGTATTTCGGGGCTGGACTGACCTTACTTGGCAGGATCAGACTGATATACTTCAGGAAAGTTTTCTTCTGTGAAAAGCACACTGGTCTAAAAGAGGCTGCTTCCGGGTGGTAAATCGCCATAGAACAAGCCACTGAGCTGTTGTTCGTTCCTGGTAGAGCGCTTCTCTCTTTGTATGCAGATTATTATGACCCTGGGGATGTCTCCCTATGGGTGATGGGGGAAACCAGACGTGGACTCCTTGCCCAGTGTGCTTAGAGGAATGTGGCTGCACCTCACTGACGAGGCCCATAGGAGGCCGAAACGATCGTCTGGGGTTGTCATGTTCCTTGTTCGGAGGAGAATTGCCTGGTATTTCGGGGCTGGACTGACCTTACTTGGCAGGATCAGACTGATATACTTCAGGAAAGTTTTCTTCTGTGAAAAGCACACTGGTCTAAAAGAGGCTGCTTCCGGGTGGTAAATCGCCATAGAACAAGCCACTGAGCTGTTGTTCGTTCCTGGTAGAGCGCTTCTCTCTTTGTATGCAAATTATTATGACCCTGGGGATGTCTCCCTATGGGTGATGGGGGAAATCAGACGTGGACTCCTTGCCCAGTGTGCTTAGAGGAATGTGGCTGCACCTCACTGACGAGGCCCATAGGAGGCCGAAACGATCGTCTGGGGTTGTCATGTTCCTTGTTCGGAGGAGAATTGCCTGGTATTTCGGGGCTGGACTGACCTTACTTGGCAGGATCAGACTGATATACTTCAGGAAAGTTTTCTTCTGTGAAAAGCACACTGGTCTAAAAGAGGCTGCTTCCGGGTGGTAAATCGCCATAGAACAAGCCACTGAGCTGTTGTTCGTTCCTGGTAGAGCGCTTCTCTCTTTGTATGCAAATTATTATGACCCTGGGGATGTCTCCCTATGGGTGATGGGGGAAACCAGACGTGGACTCCTTGCCCAGTGTGCTTAGTGGAATGTGGCTGCAACTCACTGACGAGGCCCATAGGAGGCCGAAACGATCGTCTGGGGTTGTCATGTTCCTTGTTCGGAGGAGAATTGCCTGGTATTTCGGGGCTGGACTGACCTTACTTGGCAGGATCAGACTGATATACTTCAGGAAAGTTTTCTTCTGTGAAAAGCACACTGGTCTAAAAGAGGCTGCTTCCGGGTGGTAAATCGCCATAGAACAAGCCACTGAGCTGTTGTTCGTTCCTGGTAGAGCGCTTCTCTCTTTGTATGCAAATTATTATGACCCTGGGGATGTCTCCCTATGGGTGATGGGGGAAACCAGACGTGAACTCCTTGCCCAGTGTGCTTAGAGGAATGTGGCTGCACCTCACTGACGAGGCCCATAGGAGGCCGAAACGATCGTCTGGGGTTGTCATGTTCCTTGTTCGGAGGAGAATTGCCTGGTATTTCGGGGCTGGACTGACCTTACTTGGCAGGATCAGACTGATATACTTCAGGAAAGTTTTCTTCTGTGAAAAGCACACTGGTCTAAAAGAGGCTGCTTCCGGGTGGTAAATCGCCATAGAACAAGCCACTGAGCTGTTGTTCGTTCCTGGTAGAGCGCTTCTCTCTTTGTATGCAAATTATTATGACCCTGGGGATGTCTCCCTATGGGTGATGGGGGAAACCAGACGTGGACTCCTTGCCCAGTATGCTTAGAGGAATGTGGCTGCACCTCACTGACGAGGCCCATAGGAGGCCGAAACGATCGTCTGGGGTTGTCATGTTCCTTGTTCGGAGGAGAATTGCCTGGTATTTCGGGGCTGGACTGACCTTACTTGGCAGGATCAGACTGATATACTTCAGGAAAGTTTTCTTCTGTGAAAAGCACACTGGTCTAAAAGAGGCTGCTTCTGGGTGGTAAATCGCCATAGAACAAGCCACTGAGCTGTTGTTCGTTCCTGGTAGAGCGCTTCTCTCTTTGTATGCAAAGGATCTATCTGATTCAGAAGATCCTTCTTCAGATATTGACACTGGCAAATCTACTTATTTATTTAAAATGAAGTATATTCGTTCCTTGTTAAAAGAAGTGTTGATTACATTGGATATTGAGGAAACTAGTCCTCTTGATATTAAAACTAGTAAATGTTTAAATTCTGTTTATAAACCTCCTGTGGTTACTCCAGAGGTTTTTCCAGTTCCTGATGCTATTTCTGATATGATTTATAAGGAATGGAATAGGCCTGGTACTTCTTTTATTCCTTCTTCAAGGTTTAAAAAATTGTATCCTTTGCCAGCAGTTAGATTGGAGTTTTGGGAAAAGATCCCCAAAGTTGATGGGGCTATTTCTACTCTTGCTAAACGTACTACTATTCCTATGGAAGATAGTACTTCTTTTAAAGACCCTTTAGATAGGAAACTTGAATCTTATCTAAGGAAAGCTTATTTATATTCTGGTCATCTCCTCAGGCCTGCCATTTCTATGGCTGATGTTGCAGCTGCATCAACTTTTTGGTTGGAAAGTTTAGTGCAACAGTAAATGGATCCTGATTTGTCTAGCATTGTTCCCTTGCTTCACCATGCTAATCATTTTATTTGTGATGCCATTTTTGATATCATCAAAACTGATGTTAAATCTATGTCTTTACTATTTTAGCTAGAAGAGCTTTGTGGCTTAAATATTGGAATGCTGACATGCTATCTAAGTCTAGATTACTATCTCTTTCTTTCCAAGGTAATAAGTTATTTGGTTCTCAGTTGGATTCGATTATTTCAACTGTCACTGGGGGGAAGGGAGTTTTTTTTGCCTCAGGATAAAAGACCTAAGGGTAAATCTAAAGATTTTAACCGCTTTCGTTCCTTTCGACAAAATAAGGAACAGAAATCTAATCCTTCCCCCAAAGAATCTGGTTCCAATTGGAAACCTTCTAAAAGTTGGAGTAAATCCAAACCGTTTAAGAAACCAAAACCAGCCCCCAAGTCTGCATAAAGGTGCGGCCCTCATTCCAGCTCACCTGGTAGGGGGCAGATTAAGATTCTTCCAAAACATTTGGGCAGATTCTGTCCAAAATCATTGGATTCAGAGTACCAAATAGGATTCAAAGTAAGACCTCCTGTGAGAAGGTTTTTTCTCTCGCGCATCCCAGTAAATCCAGTAAAGGCTCAAGCTTTTCTGAAGTGTGTTTCAGACCTGGAGATTTCAGGGGTAATCATACCAGTTCCGTTTCAGGAACAGGGTCTGGGGTTTTATTCAAATCTATTCATTGTTCCATAGAAAGAAAATTCTTTCAGGCCAGTTCTGGATCTGAAAATTTTGAATCGTTATGTAAGAGTGCCAACTTTCAAAATGGTGACTATAAGGACTATTCTGCCTTTTGTTCAGCAAGAGCATTATATGTCCACAATAGACTTACAGGATGCATATCTTCATATTCCGATTCATCCAGACCATTATCATTTTCTGAGATTCTCTTTTTTAGACAAGCATTACCAATTTGTCGCTCTTCCGTTTGGCTTAGCGACAACTCCAAGAATCTTTTCGAAGGTTCTCGGTGCCCTGTTCTCTGTAATCAGAGAACGGGGTATTGCAGTATTTCCTTATTTGGACGATATCTTGGTACTAGTTCAGTCTTTACATTCTGCAGAATCTCACACGAATCAACTAGTGTTGGTTCTTCAAATACATGGTTGGAGGATCAATTTACCAAAAAGTTTTTTGATTCCTCAGACAAGGGTCACCTTTTAAGGTTTCCAGATAGATTCAGTGTCCATGACTCTGTCTTTAACAGACGACGATTGAAATTGGTTTCAGCTTGTCGGAACCTTCAGTCTTCCTTTCAGTGGCTATGTGCATGGAAGTTTTAGGTCTCATAACTGCAGCATCGGACGCGATCCTCTTTGCTCGTTTTCATATGAGACCTCTCCAGCTTTCTATGCTGAACCAGTGGTGCAGGGATTATTCAAAGATATCACAATTAATATACTTAAATCCCACTGTTCGACTCTCTCTGACTTGGTGGTTAGATTACCATCGTATAGTTCAAGGGGCCTCTCTTGTTCGTCCAACCTGGACTGTGATCGCAACAGATGCAAGTCTTTCAGGTTGGGGAGTTGTCTGGGGATCTCTGACAGCACAAGGGATTTGGAAACCTCAAGAGGCGAGGTTACCAATCAATATTTTAGAACTCTGTGCTATCTTCAGGGCTCTTCAGGTGTGGCCTCTGTTGAAGAGAGAACCTTTCATTTATTTTCAGACAGACAATATCACAACTGTGGCATATGTCAATCATCAGGGTGGGACTCGCAGTCCCCAAGCCATGAAAGAAGTATCTTGGATACTTCCTTGGGCGGAATCCAGCTCCTGTCTAATTTCTGCGGTTTATATCCTAGGTATAGACAATTGGGAAGCGGATTATCTCAGCCATCAGACTTTACATCCTGGGGAGTGGTCGCTCCATCCAGATGTGTTTTCTCAGATTGTTCAGATGTGGGGTCTTCCAGAAATAGATCTGATGGCTTTCCATCTAAACAAGAAACTTCCCAGGTACCTGTCCAGGTCCAGGGATCCTCAGGCGGAAGCAGTGGATGCGTTAGCAGTTCCTTGGTGTTACCAACCTGCTTATATCTTCCTGCCTCTAGTTCTTCTTCCAAAAGTGATCTCCAAAATCATCATGGAACAATCGTTTGTGCTGCTGGTAGCTCCAGCATGGCCTCACAGGTTTTGGTATGCGGATCTTGTCCGGATGTCCAGTTGCCAACCTTGGTTACTTCCATTAAGGCTAGACCTTCTGTCTCAAGGTCTGTTTTTCCATCAGGATCTCAAATCATTAAATTTGAGGGTATGGAAATTGAATGCCTAGTGCTTAGTCATAGAGGTTTCTCTGACTCAGTGATTAATACTATGTTACAGGCTCGTAAATCTGTTTCTAGTAAGATTTATTATCGAGTTTGGAAGACTTATATTTCATGGTGTTTTTCTCATAAATTTTCCTGGCATTCTTTTAGAATTCCTAGAATTTTCCAGTTTCTTCAGGATGGTTTGGATAAAGGTTTGTCTGCAAGTTCCTTAAAGGGACAAATCTCTGCTCTTTCTGTTTTATTTAACAGAAAGATTGCTAAGCTTCCTGATATTCACTGTTTTGTACAGGCTTTGGTCCGTATCAAGCCTGTCATTAAATCAATTTCTCCTCCTTGGATTCTTAAATTGGTTGTAAAGGCTTTACAGGCTTCTCCTTTTGAGCCTATGCATTCTTTGGGCATTAAACTACTTTCCTGGAAAGTGTTGTTCCTTTTGGCCATCTCTTCTGCTAGAAGAGTTTCTGAATTATCTGCTCTTTCTTGTGAATCTCCTTTTCTGATTTTCCATCAGCATAAGGCAGTTTTGCAGACTTTATTTAAAATCTTACCTAAGGTTGTGAATTCAACATTAATAGAGAAATTGTTGTCCCTTTCTTTGTGTCCTAATCCTAAGAATGCTTTGGAGAGATCCTTGCATTGTTGAAGCTACTAAAGATTTCAGGAAGACTTCTAGTCTATTTGTTATCTTTTCTGGTTCTAGGAAAGGTCAGAAGGCTTCTGCCGTTTCCTTGGCATCTTGGTTAAAGCTTTTGATTCATCAGGCTTATTTGGAGTCGGGTCAGGCCCCGCCTCAGAGAATTACAGCTCATTCTACTAAATCAGTCTCCACATCGTGGGCTTTTAAGAATGAAGCTTCAGTTGATCAGATTTGCAAAGCAGCACATTGGTCTACTTTGCATACATTTACTAAATTCTACCGTTTTGCTGTATTTGCTTCTTCTGAAGCAGTTTTTGGTAGAAAAGTTCTTCAGGCAGCTGTTTCAGTTTGATTCCTCTGCTTATGTTTAAAGTTTTTTTCTTTCATTTATGAGAAAAACTTATTTGTTTGGTTGTGGATTTCATTTTCTCAGCGGAAAGTGGCTGTTATTATTTTATCCCTCCCTCTCTAGTGACTCTTGTGTGGAGTTCCACATCTTGAGTATTTCTATCCCATACGTCACTAGCTCATGGACTCTTGCCAATTACATGAAAGAAAACATAATTTATGTAAGAACTTACCTGATAAATTAATTTCTTTCATATTGGCAGAAGTCCATGAGACCCACCCTTTTTATGGTGGTTATGATTTTTTTGTATAAAGCACAATTAATTCCAAATTCCTTTGTTGATGCTTTTTACTCCTTTCTTTTTCACCCCACTACTTGGCTATTTGTTAAACTGAATTGTGGGTGTTGTGAGGGGTGTATTTATAGGCATTTTGAGGTTTGGGAAACTTTGCCCCTCCAGTTAGGATTGTATATCCCATACGTCACTAGCTCATGGACTCTTGCCAATATGAAAGAAATTAATTTATCAGGTAAGTTCTTACATAAATTATGTTTTCTTTCATGTAATTAGCAAGAGTCCATGAGCTAGTGACGTATGGGATAGAAATACCCAAGATGTGGAACTCCACACAAGAGTCACTAGAGAGGGAGGAATAAAATAATAACAGCCATTTTCTGCTGAGAAAATTAAATCCACTAATAATTCATAGGTAGAAAATGTAGTAGCCACTATGTAGCATTATTTTACCTTATAATAAGGACTAAGGGGCATATTTATGATTGTGCGAGCGGGAATGATCCGATATATAGCGGATCATGTTCGTTGCACATCGATAACTGCCGACAGCATACACTCTCGGCATTTATCATTGCACCGGCAGTTTTTGTGAACTGCTGGTGCAATGCCGCCCCCTGCAGATTTGCAGCCAATCTAGCTAACAGGGGGTGTCAATGAACCCGATCGTATTCAATCGGGTTGATTTCTGTCCGCCGCCTCAGAACAGGCAGACAGGTTATGGAGCAGCGGTCTTTAGACCGCTGCTTCCTAAATTCTGTTTCGACTCGCCAGAAACACGGGGCATCAAGCTCTGTACGGAGCTTGATAAATATGCCCCTAAATATGTAGCTACTATGGGGCCTATTTAACAAATGTCTGCCCGACATGATCCAATCAGCGGATCATGTCCGACAGACATCGCTGAATGCAGAGAGCAATACGCTCTCCGCATTCAGCACTGCACCAGCAGCTCTTGGGAACTGCTGATGCAACGCCGCCCCGTATTCGATCGGGTTGATTTCACACGATATCTGTCCGCCTCCTCAGAGCAGGCGGACAGGTTATGGAGCAGCCCTTCAAGCTCCATATAGAGCTTGATAAATGGGCCCCTATGTAGCAACTATCCACCTGATGAAAGACTGAAGGTACTAGTAAATTGCAGTTACTTTTCCAGATGTAATAAGAATGCAAAAGGTTTAGAGGTTATCTATGTATATGTAAATATTTACTGCTGACAGCAAGTAACATAGATTTGATTGCAAGCAATCAGATAGTAGACAAGGAAGTGGAATAAAATAAGCGGAGACAACCTAGGCGAGATAAAACAATACACTGCACAATGTAGCTATATATAATAGTGCAACAAAATTTATGAATATGCATGAGGTACCTGCACGGCAATATAAATATTTCATATTTTCATCTACTCGACTGCAAGGGCTCCAATGCACTTATATATATATGTCTATATATGTATACATATGTGTTTATATGTGTATATATTTCTTTAAGTACATAAATACACATATAAAAACATAAATGCATAGGTAAACACATACACACACACATATATATATATATATATATATATATATATATATATATATACAGTATATAATCCACTGAAATAAGTGCACTCCCACGAACAGTAAGTTTCAATTCTGCCAGGGTGCTATAGAAAGTTCAAATATCCAAGTTATAACACAAGCACTCACTGGACTTGATACAGGTGAAATAAAAAGTGTTTTAATCCATATAAACAAGTGACGTTTCGGGGTGTTCACCCCTTCATCAGACCAACAATACTGTGTGTGTATATATATATATATATATATATATATATATATATATATATATATATATATATATATATATATTTATACTTATACATAAATACCAGGTGGCGGCGCCCAGTACAAAATGCAGAGCTTTATCAACTGGATTCTGTAATGAGTTAAAATAAGAGAACAGCTTTAAAGAGAGCTCCAAGTACAGGGGGGGAAACAATATGATATACAGTATCTCACAAAAGTGAGTACACCCCTCGCATTTTTGTAAATATTTTATTATATCTTTTTATGTGACAACACTGAAGAAATGACACTTTGCTACAATGTAAAGTAGTGAGTGTACATCCTGTATAACAGTGTGAATTTGCTGTCCCCTCAAAATAACTCAACACACAGCCATAAATGTCTAAACTGGTGGCAACAAAAGTGAGTACACCCCTAAGTGGAAATATCCAAATTGGGCCCAAAGTGTCAATATTTTGTGTGGCCACCATTATTTTCCAGCACTACCTTAACCCTCTTGGGCATGGAGTTCACCAGAGCTTCACAGATTGCCACTGGAGTCCTCTTCCACTCCTCCATGACGACATCACGAAGCTGGTGGATGTTAGAGACCTTGCGCTCCCCCAACTTCAATTTGAGGATGCCCCACAGATGTTCAATAGAGTTTAGGTCTGGAGACATGCTTGTCCAGTCCATCACCTTTACCCTCAGCTTCTTTAGCAAGACAGTGGTCATCTTGGAGGTGTGTTTGGGTTTGTTATCATGTTGGAATACTGCCCTGCGGTCCAGTCTCCGCTTCAGTATGTCACAGTACATGTTGGCATTCATGGTTCCTTCAATGAACTGTAGCTCCCCAGTGCCGGCATCACTCATGCAGGCCCAGACCATGACACTCCCACCACCATGCTTAACTGTAGGCAAGACACACTTGTCTTTGTACTCCTCACCTGGTTGCCGCCACACACGCTTGACACCATCTGTACCAAATAAGTTTATCTTGCTCTCATTGGACCACAGGACATGGTTCCAGTAATACATGTCCTTAGTCTGCTTGTCTTCAGCAAACTGTTTGCATGCTTTTTGGTGCATCATCTTTAGAAGAGGCTTCCTTCTGGGACGACAGCCATGCAGACCAATTTGATGCAGTGTGCGGCATATGGTCTGAGCACTAACAGGCTGACCCCCCACCCCTTCAACCTCTGCAGCATATGTCTATTTCCCAAAGACAACCTCTGGATGTGACACTGAGGAAGTGCACTCAACTTTTTTGGTTGACCATGGCGAGGCCTGTTCTGAGAGTAACCTGTCCTGTGAAACCGCTGTATGGTCTTGGCCACCGTGCTGCAGCTCAGTTTCAGGGTCTTGGCAATCTTCTTACAGCCTAGGCCATCTTTATGTAGAGCAACAATTCTTTTTTTCAGCTCCTCAGAGAGTTATTTGCCATGAGGTGCCATGTTGAACTTCCAGTGACCAGTATGAGAGAGTGTGAGAGCGATAACACCAAATTTAATACACCTGCTCCCCATTCACACCTGAGACCTTGTAACACTAACGAGTCACATGACACCGGGAGAGAAAATGGCTAATTGGTCCCAACTTTGACATTTCCACTTAGGGGTGTACTCACTTTTGTTGTCAACGGTTTAGACATTAATGGCTATGTGTTGAGTTATTTTGACGGGACAGCAAATTTACACTGTTGTACAGGTTGTACACTCACTACTTTACATTGTAGCAAAGTGTAATTTCTTCAGTATTGTCCCATGAAAAGATATAATAAAATATTTACAAAAATGCGAGGGGTGTACTCACTTTTGTGAGATACTGTATATAATATATAACTATGCTACATTAGTTGTACCCAGCAGTTTAATGTCCCTTTAACAATTATATATGAAAAATTATTACTTAATTAATGTCTGTCAATAATTCATTATCAGCAACTATGAAAATGCAGTGTTAGATGTGAAAAACGTAATAATTTCCATTAAAGGGGCACTGAACCCAAATTTTTTCTTTCATGATTCAGATAAAGCAGCAATTTTAAACAATTTACTAATTGTCTCCTATTATCAATGTTTCTTCGTTCTCTTGGTATCTTTATTTGAAAAAGCAGGAATGTAAGCTTACGAGCCGGCTCATCTTTGGCTCAGCACCCTGGATAGCGCTTGCTGATTGGTGGCTGCATTTACCCACCAATCAGCAAGCGCTACCCAGGTGCTGAATCAAAGATGGGCCGGCCCCTAAGCTTAGATTTCTGCTTTTTCAAATAAAGATACCAAGAGAACGGATACAAATTGATAATAGGAGTAAATTAGTAAGTTGCTTAAAATTGCTTCTCTCTCCGAATCATGAAAGAAAACAAATGGGTTCAGTGTCCCTTTAAGGCTATATAAGGATTTTTACAGCAAAAGACACTGTACTGATCTTCATAAAATTTGAAATAAAGATGGATTTATGAGGCAGATTTATTCTATTTTTTTGTGAAAATGGAAGAAATTAAAAACTAATATTTTATCACTTCTTTCACTTTACCCTTCCTAGTACTTAGAGTAGGCAAAGAGAATGACTGGGGGGTGGAGCTAAGGGAGGAGCTATATAGACAGCTCTGCTGTGGTGCTCTTTGCCACTTCCTGTTAGGAAGGATAATATCCCACAAGTAAAGGATGAATCCGTGGACTTGTCTTACCTTTATAGAAGAAATGGGGATAGATCTTAATATATAAAGTTTTAAAGCGGCAATATTTTAATGTTGCCTGTGCATGCACAGAAGAAACAACTGCCAGAATCAGTTTTCTTAGCAGTTTGATGTTTTTAATACCAGATCAAAATAACTTTGATATTATTTTCAGGCTATATAATGATTTGTTAGATTTTGATCTTTCAGTATGTCTGAGATGTATTATTTTGAGTACTGGCCTGACCAGGTAGATTGACCAACTACAATATTAAAAAATATAAAAAATTATCTTGCAAGGAAGTTATGGCTCCTAGTCACCTAGATTACGCGTTTTGCGCTAAACAGTGTGCGAAAATAACGCCAAAAAACTGTGTTATTGCACTTTCCATAACGCTGCCATTACGAGTTACTGAAAAGCCTTCTTGTGCTGTGCATTATGGTGCATTAAGCTCCATACCGCACAAAAGCCAAGGGCTGAGTTTACGTGCTCGTGCACGCTTTCCCCCATAGACATCAATGGGGAATGGCGATTGCCGTAACGCAACCCCATTGATGTCTATAGGGGAAAGAAAGTTACATTTAAACCTAACACCATAACATAAACCCCTACAGGCCCATTTATCAAAGGGCTTGCGGACCGCAAGACCTCGCTAAATGCGGAGAGCAGTACGCTCTCCGCATTTAACATTGCACCAGCAGCTCACAAGAGCTGCTGGTGCAACGCCGCCCCCTGCTGACTCGCGGTCAATCGGCCGCCAGCAGGGGGGTGTCAATCAACCCGATTGTATTCGATCGGGTTGATTTCCAGCGATTCCTGTCCGACTGCTCTGAGCAAGCGGACAGGGTTATGGAGCAGCGGTCTTTAGACCGCTGCTTCATAAGTTGTGTTTCTGGCGAGTCTGAAGACTATATCCCCGTGACTCGTAATATGCGTTACTGGCCATTCCCCGCGCAATGGCCAATTTTTCAGCGGTATAGCCATACCGTATCACTTGTAATCTAGCTAATTGTTTTTTAATAACTTTTATGTTAAATTAGGTGTAAATATAGAAGTTTGAGAATGATAATAATTTAGAAATATTAAAATCTTTAGTAGCTACTTTGCATAAAGAGATTGTTTGTGAACACATTTTACACCTGTCTATGATGAGCCAAGACTTGAATTTTTTTTTATGTCAGTGTAAAATTAAAAACTGCAAAGGAGTGTTAGATAATTTAGGAGACAGAGCACCTTGCTCTGCTTCCAAAGTGTTTGTTAAATAAAGAACTCCTGCAGTCATTTTTAGTTGCACATGCATGCAGAATATGTTTGTATTTTGTGATACTGTACCAAGAGACAACAGTTCCTTATTAATTTGTAAACACTTTGGCTCCCGCTCATCAAGCTGGGGGCCTATCTTTTTTTAAATTATTTTCTTTTTAAAAATGATTAATGGAAAAGTTGGGATTTCTGAATAATTCTGTATTTTGAAATTCCAGATTTGGGGATTTGTACCTGTATCAAATTAAGAATTGCTATTTTTAATGCAAATTATGAAATGTTATTATAGAAATCAGTTACGTCAATTTGACATAAATAAACCAAGTGAAAAATGGATAACAAATTATCATATTTAGTGATTATATTTTCTCTCAAGCCTCCAGATAAAGAAGGTGCGCTTCCACAGCAATTAGGCAATAAAACTGAGTGCGCCCTGCTTGGATTTGTTCTGGAATTGCAACGGGACTACCAGCTGGTGCGAGACCAGATTCCTGAGGAAACGCTCTACAAAGTGTACACATTCAACTCTGTTCGTAAGTCAATGAGCACCGTAATTTGCCTACCTAATGGAGGATACAGACTGTACAGCAAGGGAGCCTCCGAGATCCTCCTGAAAAAGTGAGTTTTTGCAGCTACAGATTGTCCTAAATGAGCAATACACACATACATAATAAAATGAGAAGACTATACAAACAGTTGCTTTCTGTAAAATAGGAAAAATGTACATAAGTTGTTTCGGTATGTTAAATTGTAAGACTGCGCATAAATTGCTTTTGGTATGTAAAATAGAAAGACTGCACATAAGTCAGTTTAGGTATGTGAAATGGGAAGACTGGACTTAAGTCAGTTTAGTTATGTGAAATGGGAAGACTGGACTTAAGTCAGTTTAGGTATGTGAAATGGGAAGACTGGACTTAAGTCAGTTTAGGTATGTGAAATGGGAAGACTGGACTTTAAAGGACACTGAACACAATTTTTTTCTTTCGTGATTCAGATAGAGCATGCAATATTAAGCAACTTTCTAATTTACTCCTATTATCATTTGTTCTTCATTCTCTTGCTATCTTTATTTAAAAAAAGAAGGCATCTAAGCTAAGGAGCCAGCCATTTTTTTGATCAGAACCCTGGACAACACTTGTTTATTGGTGGGTCAATTTATCCATCAATCAGCAAGAACAACCAAGGTTGTTCACCAAAAATGGGCCGGCATCAAAACTTACATTCTTGCTTTTTAAATAAAGATACCAAGAAAATGAAGAAAATTTGATAATAGGAGTAAATTTGAGAGTTGCTTAAAATTGCATGCTCTATCTGAATCACGAAAGAAAAAAAATTGGGTTCAGTGTCCCTTTAAGTCAGTTTAGGTATGTGAAATAGAAAGACTGGACTTAAGTCAGCTTAGGTATGTGAAATGGGAAGACTGGACTTAAGTCAGCTTAGGTATGTGAAATGGGAAGACTGGACTTAAGTCAGCTTAGGTATGTGAAATGGGAAGACTGGACTTAAGTCAGCTTAGGTATGTGAAATGTGAAGACTGGACTTAAGTCAGCTTAGGTATGTGAAATGGAAAGACTGGACTTAAGTCAGTTTAGGTATGTGAAATGGGAAGACTGGATTTAAGTCAGCTTAGGTATGTGAAATGGGAAGACTGGACTTCATTTTTAAAAACGCTGGGATTCACCATCACTGAAAATAAACTGTAGTTTCATTCATCAGTTACTAAAAAAAGGGTGCAAAACTTACCCTTTCTATGCTGCGGCACCTCGCTAAAGTCAGAGCCTCCAGCTGCCCACGGCAAAGTGCTCTTTACCAATAAGGTGATGTTTCAACCTCTAAACCAATAGCTGTGCTAGGATTTCAGATGACACACATGGCTATTGGTTTAGAGGTTGAAACATTACCTCATGGAAGAAAAATGCTGTGCTATGGGCGGCCAGATCTGCTGACTTAAGCGAACTGCCAGCGATACAGAAAGGGTCAGTTTAGAACCCTTTTTTTAGTAACTGATGAATGAAACTACAGTTTATTTTTAGTGATGGTAAATCCTAGCGTTTTTTAAATGATCGGATTTACCATCACTTTAAGTCAGTTCAGGTATGATGTAAGTCAGGAAGAGCTAATATCACCACTACTATCTGTCAAGCTATGTCTGGTCGCACAGTCGCTTTAAGAGACAGAGGCCTAAGTTTCCAAATGGACCAAAAGTGCCTAAAACTATATGCAATACCCCCAAGCTACGTGAACACGGCAGATGTTCATATGAATTGCCGATGGGAAGCGGAAGGTACATTTTCTACTTACTACTTGTCATACCTTCAGAAGGACCCATCTGAAGAAGTGCAAGGAGCAGCACACTGTAGACTAGGGGATTGGCAGATAAATCTGCATTTCACCTGGGAACTGTATCATTAACCACTGGAAGAAGATTTTCACTTCCATGCTGAACTCCCTTCACCCCATCTGTCAATGAGGCACTATGCAGTGGGATGATGGATCTCAGATCAGTTAAAAAAACCCTCTTAATTACATGAAGAAACATTCCGAATTCACCTTGGAGTATAGGGAGGTTCAAAGCTTTGGAATATAGAGGTGTTTTTGCCTCTTCCTGTGGAACAGGACAAATAATCACACTATAGACTCTCACCATCTTTTATTTTTTATTGAGGTTCAAAATAAGGCATACATGATATGTAAAACAATACACAATGATAATAATGTACAGACATCATATGGCATTACTCTTTAAGAGGACATAGTGTATTTCTGAGGGAGACCTAGAGACATAGGGGCCAATTTACCAAAGTGCAACCGGACATGATACGATGTAGCGCATCATGTCCGCCGCACATCGATAAATGCCGACAGCATATGCTGTCGGCATTTATCATTGCACAAGCAGTTCTGGTGAAATGCTAATGCAATGCCGCCCCCTGCAGATTTGCGGCCAATCGGCCGCTAGCAGGGGGTGTCAATCAGCCCAATTGTATAGGATCGGGCGGATTGAAGACCGCAGCCTTAGAGGCAGCGGACAAGTTATGGAGCAGTGGTCTTTAGACCGCTGCTTCATAACTACTGTTTCCGGCGAGCCTAAAGGCTTGCCAGGTAACAGGGGCATCAAACTCCATTCGGAGCTTGATAATTCGGCCCCATAATATATAAATAGAATGCCCAATATTCTAAATACCTCCTAAATGACACATTGGGCCACTCTTAGACCTCATTACACACAGTAGTATATGGGAGGCTATTTCTAGCTAGGTGACCACTTTTGGATCTCTAATAAAGAACCTAATTTTTTAATTTTGATATTCTAGTGTTCCTATGGACATTAACTTAGTGTGATAAAAATAAAAAAATAAGTGAAGTCAGGGTATATATAGTAGTCAATATAAGACTAAATAATGAAAATTGGTCATTAAAACATGTTACTATCAGTCCATATAGTTTTTTATAGACTCAAGTCCCAAATCCACCTCTCTGCTTGTAGGTTAAAATGTACACTTCTTGTCTAGGATTGTAGGCGCCATGTCACTCCGGCTCTGACCATATAGGGCAATGTTATAAAAAGCTAGAGAGGTTATTATAACAGATGTTAAACGTCACCTAAAAGGAAGGCTTAGGTTTAAACAACCTCTAGGTATAAGTGTATAGCAAAACTGTGTTGGAATTGGGCGTATAAAATGAAATCCTTAGGCTGGGCGATTATGGAGACCCAATGACAGGAAACAGCAGTTAGAATCCATATATGCTAAACAATACATGTAAAACAAGATCAGCAAGATTACGAGTTTTGAGCGCTATAGGGATTTTAACGACTGCCACAAAAGTGGTTTTATTTCACCTCCCTATAGCGCTGGTATTACGAGTTTTAAAAAAGCAGGCTTGTGCAGGCGAAATGGTTGCGTTTAGCTCCATACCGCACCCAAAACAAACGCTGCTTTGATGTGCTCGTGCGCGATTTTCCCATAGACATCAATGGGGAGAGCCGGCAAAAATAAAGCCTAACACCTGTGATCGCGGAATGAAAAGCTCCGTACCGTAGCCCCATTGAAGTCTATGGGGAAATAAAAAGTTATGTTTAAACCTAACACCCTAACATAAACCCAGAGTCTAAACACCTCTAATCTGCCACCCCCAACATCGTCGCCACCTACATAAAACTATTAACCCCTAATCTGCACCTCCCGATGTCGCCGCCACTATACTAAATTTATTAACCCCTAAACCTCTGGTCTCCCACATCACTACCACTAAATAAATCCATTAACCCCTAAACCTAACCCTAACGTAACCCTAAGCCTAACGTAACCCTAAGCCTAACCCTAACACTCACTAACTTTAACATAATAAAAATATAGCTAAATTAAATTTACAATTATTAACTAAATAAACCTATTAACCCCTAAACCGCCAGTCCCCCCACATCGCAATAAGCTAAATTAAACTATATTAACCCCTAAACCTAACCCCCCTAACTTTAACATAATTAAAATACAGCTAAACTAAAAAGGCATTTGTATGGGCATTGCCCTTAAAAGGGTATTTAGCTCTTTTACATGCCCAGATGCTAAACTAAAAATAAAACCCACCCAAAATAACCTTAAAAAAACCCTAACACTAACCCCCGACGATCCACTTACAGTTCTTGAAATCCCGCTTTAAGGATCCATCCAGTCGGCGAAGTCATCATCCATGCGGCAAGAGGTCTTCATCCAGGCGGCCTCTTCGATCTTCATCCAGCTGGAGAAGTCCTCATCCATGCAGCAAGAAGTCTTCATCCAGACGGCATCTTCTATCTTCATCCATCCGGCGTGAAGCGGGTCCATCCTAAAGACATCTGGCGCGGAGTTTTTATTTTTATTTTGGGGGGGCATTTTTATTTTGATAGGGCTATTTGATTAGGTGTAATTCTTTTTATTTTTGATAATTTGTTTCTTATTTTTCGTAATTTAGTGTTTATTTTTTTTACTAATTTACGGCTAGATTACGAGTTTTGCGTTATGAGTGAAAAAGCCTCATAACACTGCTTTTTCACTACCGCTTGAAGGTATATCTGTACCACACACTTTTTTGGCTGTAACGCAACGTAACTACCGCAGCTTTCAAAAAGTCCTTTTTCAATGGGACTTCCACAGCGCCGGTATTACGAGTTTGCCTGTCCGGCCAAAAAGTGAGCGGTACAGCCTATACCGTCAAGATCGGTACCGTCATCTGAAAGTCAGTGGTTATGGGTTTTGCGCTACAAAGCTGTAACATAAAACTCATAATTAAAGTGCTAAAAAGTACACTAACACCCATAAACTACCTATTAACTCCTAAACTGAGGCCCTCCCACATCGCAAACACTAAAATAAAATCATTAACCCCTAATCTGCCGCTCCGGACATAGCCACCACTATACTAAACATATTAACCCCTAAACCGCCGCACTCCCGCATTGTAAACACTAGTTAAATATTATTAACCCCTAATCTGCTGTCCCTAACATCGCCGCAACCTACATACAGTTATTAACCCCTAATCTGCTGCCCCCAAAATCGCTGCCACTATACTAAAGTTATTAACCCCTAAACCTAACCTTAAGTCTAACCCTAACCCTAACACCCCCTAACTTTAACATAATTAAAATAGACCTAAATTAAACTTACAATTATTAACTAAATAATACCTGTGAAATAAAACCTAAGCTAGCTACAATATAACGAATAGTTACATTGTAGCTAGCTTAGGTTTTATTTTTATTTCACAGCTAAGTTTGTATTTATTTTAACTAGGTAGACTCGTTAGTAAATAGTTATTAGCTATTTACTAGCTACCTAGTTAAGATAAATACAAAATTAACTGTAAAATAAAACCTAACCTGTCTTACACTAACAGCTAACATTACACTACAATTAAAACAATTACATTAATAAAATACAATTAACTAAATTACAAAAAAAATAAACACTAAATTACACAAAATAAAAAAGAAATGATCAAATATTTAAACTAATTACACCTAATCTAATAGCCCTATCAAAATAAAAAAGCCCCCCCCCCCCCCAAATAAAAAATCCCTAGCCTAAACTAAACTGCCAATAGCCCTTAAAAGGGCCTTTTGCAGGGGATTGCCCCAAAGAAATCAGCTCTTTTACCTGTAAAAAAAAATACAAACAACCCCCCAACAGTAAAACCCACCACCCACACAACCAAACCCCCCAAATAAAATTCTATCTAAAAAAACCTAAGCTCCCCATTGCCCTGAAAAGGGCATTTGTATGGGCATTGCCCTTAAAAGGGCATTTAGCTCTTTTTCAGCCCAAACCCTAAGCTAAAAATAAAACCCACCCAATAAACCCTTAAAAAAACCTAACACTAACCCCCGAAGATCCACTTACAGTTTTTGAAGACCGGACATCCATCCTCAACGAAGCCGGGAGAAGCCTTCATCCAAGCGGCAAGAAGTGGTCCTCCAGACCGGCAGAAGTCTTCATCCAGACGGCATCTTCTATCTTCATCCTTCTGATTTTTATGTTTTTTAATGTGTAGTTTAGTTTAATTTAATTGGTAGTCAGTTTAATTGTAGTTTAATAATTATCTTAGTTTAATTGTTTGTTTAAAATTAATTTATTTAATTTGACAAGTCAATTTTAATTTAATTTAAGCTAGGAAAATTGTAAATTTAATATAAAGTTAGGGGGTCGTTGGGTTTAGGGGTTACTAGTTTAAATGAGTATATTTCGTTGTGGGGGCTTTCGGTTTAGGGGTGAATAGTTTATTTAAGTATATTTCGTTGTGGGGGCTTTTGCGGTTTAGGGATTAATAGGTTTATTATAGCGGTGGTGTGGGCGGACGGCAGATTAGGGGTTAATAATATTTAAATAGTGTTTGCGATGCAGGAGGGTGGCGGTTTAGGGGTTAGTAGGTTTATTATAGTGGCGACGATGTCGGGGAGCGGCGAATAGAGGTTATTAATTTTATTGTAGTGTTTGCGGTGCAGGAGGGCCTCGGTTTAGGGGTTAATAGGTCGTTTATGGGTGTTAGTGTAGTTTTTAACACTTTATTTATGAGTTTTATGGTACAGATTTGTAATGTAAAACTCATAACTACTGACTTTCAGTTGGCGGTACGGATCTTGTCGGTATAGGGTGTACCGCTAATTTTTTGGCCTCCCAGCAAACTCGTAATATCAGCGCTATGGGAGTCCCATTGAAAAAGGACATTTTTAAAAGTGCGGTACTGACGTTGCGTGACAGGCTAAAAGGTGTGGGGTACACCTATACCGACAAGACTTGTAATAGTAGCGTTAGGGAAAATTAAGCGTTATGGGCCATAACGCTGCTTTTTCAATCATAATGCAAAACTCGTAATCTAGGTGGATATTAGGTATATATAGAGGGCCTATATTAACCAATAGTTATAGAGGTGCCTTATTGCATATTAAACGCACCTATGACCGTATTCAGCAGGGTGTAGATTAGGAGGGAATATAGAGATCAATAATGAGGCTACACATATTATGTTCTAGCGATTGCAAATATAAGCAAATAGAATTCAAGGGTGCCCCATAGTCTGTTGAAATCCCTTACTCTGCATATACTTTAGCCAAAACCACTTTTCATCTGTATATTTCTGGCTATTTTCAGAAGTTCAAGGGGCTACAGTCCTGACAGCTTCTTTTGTGTCGGATACAAAAATTACATAAGAGCACATCTTGCTTGATAGTGGAAATGTAGAGAGAAGATACCGCAATCTCAGTGAGTTCAAAGATAGCAGCGTTACCTTTGCTGTGTTTTTACAAGTCGCTCCGGTTAAGGCAGTTTCCTGTATCGGCATAGAGCGGTTCGGAGGAGAGTTTTCTTTTTTCATCTGTCCATGACACCAGATGTACTGCAGCATTCTCCAGGGTCCCTGTGCTAGCTTCATCGGACCTCAATGTGTTCTTCACTTGACCAGGTTCTAGATCCTCCAAATGCCTTGATCCTTGTGTCGGGGAGGTAGATTAGAGCTCAGGTTGATGCCTCTTCATCTGGGCAGCTGTGTTGCTGGCGAAGCTATCCCCAACAGTTAGGACCTCCACTTTCTCATGCCAGCCACCATCTGCTATCGGGTAATTAACAGCCCGCTGAACGGCATTCGATGTAGTGAGTATTTGCTCTGTTCAACAGAGGTGCTTGCTATTTTTGCCGTCTCCCATGTGTTTTGCTGTGGAATAGAAGTAAGGCCGTGGTTCTCTACTGGCACGTGATCCGGACAAAAATTGAAGCCGTTTTCTACAAGCCGGTGAAGTTCTGCAAAGTGATTT
The DNA here is from genome assembly GCF_027579735.1 of Bombina bombina. Taxonomy (NCBI): domain Eukaryota; kingdom Metazoa; phylum Chordata; class Amphibia; order Anura; family Bombinatoridae; genus Bombina; species Bombina bombina. The sequence goes on from NC_069510.1 coordinate 95,832,845, forward strand.
TCCAGTAATGTATATATAGATTCTTCAAACTTTTGAAGGTTCACTGCTATGCTGGGTCTATACTTAACCTATGTTGAGCTGTAGGAGATGTCAGTGTCAATGCACTGTATACCCGGCGTACAAGGTACCGGATGGGGGGGGGGGTTGAGTACTTCTCACTGTAGAGTTTGCCTTAGGCCTCAATGCTCCGGATCAGCCAGCTAAGGTAGAAATCTCAATAATATTATATCTTTAGTTTCAGCTTGATTCGCAGTGTTAGTGTATCCAAAGGTAGTGATGAGATGATCTTCAAATTCACTGATAATAGGCAGATTATCAGTAATCTACTCAGAGCGACCAATATTGCGACCATTCAAGGTGCTACCAAGAGACACGCCCGACTCTCACCATCTTATGAAAGAAACGGTAGATTAGGTTGCTTTCAGTGTGTAAAAGTGGAAGACTGTACATGAGGTTGCTTCCGGTATGCAAAATAGGAAAATTGTACATTTGGTATTTAACATGGGGAGACTCTACATAAGGTTATTATAAGTATGTAAAATGTAAAATGGAATGAAAAAACACATAAGAGGTGCTGTAAAGGGAAAGTACTTTTACACTTAAAGGGGCAGTAAACCTAGAAAATAATGTTATATATGCACATAGTGCAGAATTATATAACATTATCTTAGCCAAACTTTATTCAACATAATATTGCCGGTGAAATTTGATTAAAAAAAGAGGGTTTTTCAGACCGCCGATCTTGCTCTACTGAGCGGGTCTGGTTTTCCCACTGAGCGCATCTGGGCAGCTGTCTAGTCACAGCCCAGCCCGATCGTGGCATTACACTCAATGCAGCTTGCTCCTGCTCTGTCTGATAGCGGAAGCGAGCTGCATTGAGTGTAATGGCGCGATCGGGCTGGGCTGTGACTAGACAGCTGCACAGATGCGCTCAGGGGGAAAACCAGACCCGCTCAGTAGAGCAAGAGCGGCGGTCTGAGAAACCCTCTTTTTTTAATCAAATTTCACCGGCAATATTATGTTGACTAAAGTTTGGCTAAGATAATGTTATATAATTCTGCACTATGTGCAGAATTATATAACATTATTTTCTAGGTTTACTGCCCCTTTAATGCTTTATATTTTATACAAGCACCATCCCTAACCCTAAGTACCCTGCCGACAAAAAGGCCCTGTCAGTAGGAATAATTTTCTTTTGTTTTTGTTCATTATGTTATATTTATTTTACTAATTGATGTTCTTCAATTTTTGTAAACCCTTGGGTCTAGTTCAATTTCAAACTGTAAGAAAAACTGATTAACTTCCTCAGAACCTTTGCACTTAAAAGCAAAAATGTATTCCAACCATCAGAAAACTATTTTGCACGTTTATTTTTGGATTTATGTAAATACAACTTTGACTACTTGAAAAGCATTTTACAGTACAGTAAAAGGGACAGTCAACATCAGAATTTTTGTTGTTTAAAAAGAAAGATAATCCCTTTATTACCCATTCCCCAGTTGTGGATAACCAACCCTATTATATTAATATACTTTTTACCTCTGTGATTACCTTGTATCTAAGCTTCAACTGACTGCCCCCTTATTTCAGTTGTTTTAACAGACTTGCATTTTAGCCAATCAGTGCTCACTCCTAGTTCCCTTCACATGCATGAGCTCAATGTTATCTATATGAAACACATGAACTAATGCCTTCTAGTGGTCAAAATGCATTCAGATTAGAGGCAGTCTTCAAGGTCTAAGAAATTAGCATATGGTACTCCTAGGTTTAGCTTTCAACTAAGAATACCAAGATAACAAAGCAAAATTGGTGATAAAAGTAAATGGGGAATTTGTTTAAAAAAGTTTTTTTTGGACTTTACTGTCATTTTAACTTATATTGTCGCTGGTTGTTCTTTAAAAACATGGCTATTATTTTGAAAGTGTTAGGGCTGCAAGAAAAGCATAACAAAACACATAAAAGATATAAAAATAAAGTATTACACTCATATATATGCCCTATGCTACAGAAAAATATGGGTTGGATCGGGTGTCGGGTCCCTACACTACAAAAAAGTAGTGTAAAGAGAAGGTTAGAGAGATGTATAGGACCAGGCTTATGTAGCACACCCCGTAGAAGTCCGTGGAGAGAAGGAGTTAGCACAGCCATGCTATCCAACCTCCAGGTTTTAGCACACCTGAGATCTGATCTCTGGTTAATTTTATAAGCGCTAATTGCTACCGCGAGCTCGCGGTAGCAATAACCAGCCACTTGAAATGGCTGGTTATTTATCGCGCGCCCGCAAACGGCAAATTTTTTCCCGATTGCAGCGCACAATAAATTAACGATCCGATTGTAATCGAGCCCTAAGTAGAAAGACAAAATATCTCAATGGAAGTCATAAAATAAATTAATCATAATGCGTTTTTTTTTTAGGAGTAAACACATTATTACAGCAATTATGCTGATAAGTTCAGTGAAAGAAATATATCTGCATATGTTGAAGTATAACAAAGATAAAAAAGGGTTTTCTGCATGTTTTTCTACCAGGTGTTCAAATATCTTAAATGGCAACGGAGATCTCCGATCATTCCGGTCTCGAGATCGAGATGAAATGGTAAAAAAAGTAATCGAACCAATGGCGTGTGACGGACTACGGACCATCTGCATTGCTTATCGGGATTTTCAAGGCATACCTGAGCCAGAGTGGGATAATGAAAATGAGATTGTCGGAGACCTAACTTGCATTGCTGTAGTAGGAATAGAAGATCCTGTAAGGCCGGAGGTATGCTTGCTATTGATTATTCCTTTATGCCAGGGCTCGACAAACCCAGGAACCCGGAAGCCAATGGCTCCTAGCTTATTCTCCATATATCTATAGACAAATACCACTGCCTGGCTCCTTAAAGTATGTCAATCATTGTGCTGTATTACATGTAGACATTGTGCTTTTTCCCAAAACATCTTTAACACTTTTAATAACAACTGGTACCAGTACTAATAGGTAATACCAACAGGTGTGATCAGTAATTAACCCTTAAACTGCTGAACTATTTTCAACAATGTTCTGAGCTGTAGGTCATTTTTCATTGAGAAACCCACACATATTATATATTGTTTTTTCCAGAAGATTCACACTTTATCGTTATTGTATGTATATATCATGATACATGAGAGCTCAACAACAAAATGTGTTGTAAAAATTAGTGGGTGTCTTTTCTTCCTAAACTCGTAAAAAGTAGGGTTTATCTACATATAAAAAAAGGCCCTTTGGATATATGCATAATACTTTGACGTGCTTGTAGGGGCTCCCATGAGCCTCTACTCAAATAAATGCAAATTTATACACACCAGGTGATCACTGTTACCACAGTAAACACTTGGCTATAGATACTTGTATAGGGGCTTCATTTTAAAGAGGGGCTTCTGGGTGTTAAAACAAGGGGTAATGGGGGTCCCTATGCCCTTTTGACTACCTATTATAATTGCCTAGAAACCCGAGGGAAGTGTAGGGATTTTTATTATTTTTTTTGTATGTTTGTGCGTTGACATTTAACCATCTGAAAGAGCAGGATATTTCTTTTTAAATTGTGGGTCTTGAAGGTTTCTAGGACTTAAAGGGACAGTCTAGTCAAAATTAAACTTTCATGATTCAGATGGGGCATGTAATTTTAATCAACTTTCCAATTTACTTCTATTATCTAATTTGCTCAATTCTTTAGATATCCTTTGTTGAAGAAATAGCAATGCACATGTGTGAGCCAATCACACGAGGCCTCTATGTGCAGCAACCAATCAGCAGCTACTGAGCATATCTAGATATGCTTTTCAGCACGTTATATCAAGAGAATGAAGCAAATTAGATAATAGAAGTAAATTAGAAAGTTGTTTAAAATGACATACTCTTTCTAAATCATGAAATACAAAATTTGGGTTTCATGTCCCTTTAAGGGAGTCAAGATCAAGAGGTTTAAATACAAACCCCTAATTTTAAGTCCTATGGAGCTGCTGCTTCAATTCCTGGTTTCTAGGGCCTTGTGACATCATCGGCATCCCTGGATTCCCCTAGCATTGCAGGTCCACTGGACCACAGGGAATTTGGGGGCCGCAATGAGCTCTAAAAGTGCCCCCCAATGATGACACATGGTTGTCATCTGCACTTAACTCCTTGTTATTACCTCATAATAGAAGTAAAACCTTTGTAGAGTGGTGCATATTGAAACATTTTAATACATACTTTTTCCAGGAATTCCGGTTAAAAATACTTCTGTTGTGAAAGTGGCATTTATACACAGTAAAAAAACATAATTTATGTAAGAACTTACCTGATAAATTAATTTCTTTCATATTAGCAAGAGTCCATGAGCTAGTGACGTATGGGATATACATTCCTACCAGGAGGGGCAAAGTTTCCCAAACCTCAAAATGCCTATAAATACACCCCTCACCACACCCACAAATCAGTTTAACATATAGCCAAGAAGTGGGGTGATAAGAAAAAAGTGCGAAAGCATAAAAAATAAGGAATTGGAATAATTGTGCTTTATACAAAAAAATCATAACCACCACAAAAAAAGGGTGGGCCTCATGGACTCTTGCTAATATGAAAGAAATTAATTTATCAGGTAAGTTCTTACATAAATTATGTTTTCTTTCATGTAATTAGCAAGAGTCCATGAGCTAGTGACGTATGGGATAATGACTACCCAAGATGTGGATCTTCCACGCAAGAGTCACTAGAGAGGGAGGGATAAAATAAAGACAGCCAATTCCGCTGAAAAAAATCCACACCCAAAACAAAGTTTAAATCTTCAAATGAAAAAAACTGAAATTATAAGCAGAAGAATCAAACTGAAGCAGCTGCCTGAAGTACTTTTCTACCAAAAACTGCTTCAGAAGAAGAAAACACATCAAAATGGTAGAATTTAGTAAAAGTATGCAAAGAAGACCAAGTGGCTGCTTTGCAAATCTGATCAACCGAAGCTTCATTCCTAAACGCCCAGGAAGTAGAAACTGACCTAGTAGAATGAGCTGTAATCCTTTGAGGCAGAGTTTTACCCGACTCGACATAAGCATGATGAATCAAAGATTTTAACCAAGATGCCAAAGAAATGGCAGAAGCCTTCTGACCTTTCCTAGAACCGGAAAAGATAACAAATAGACTAGAAGTCTTTCGGAAATCCTTAGTAGCTTCAACATAATATTTCAAAGCTCTAACTACATCCAAAGAATGCAACGACTTTTCCTTAGAATTCTTAGGATTAGGACACAATGAAGGAACCACAATTTCTCTACTAATGTTGTTAGAATTCACAACCTTAGGTAAAAATTTAAAAGAAGTTCGCAACACCGCCTTATCCTGATGAAAAATCAGAAAAGGAGACTCACAAGAAAGAGCAGATAATTCAGAAACTCTTCTAGCAGAAGAGATGGCCAAAAGAAACAAAACTTTCCAAGAAAGTAATTTAATGTCCAGCGAATGCATAGGTTCAAACGGAGGAGCTTGAAGAGCCCTCAGAACCAAATTCAAACTCCAAGGAGGAGAGATTGACTTAATGACAGGTTTTATACGAACCAAAGCTTGTACAAAACAATGAATATCAGGAAGACTAGCAATCTTTCTGTGAAAAAGAACAGAAAGAGCAGAGATTTGTCCTTTCAAGGAACTTGCAGACAAACCTTTATCCAAATCATCCTGAAGAAACTGTAAAATTCTAGGAATTCTAAAAGAATGCCAAGAAAAATGATGAGAAAAACACCAAGAAATGTAAATCTTCCAGACTCGATAATATATCTTCCTAGATACAGATTTACGAGCCTGTAACATAGTATTAATCACAGAGTCAGAGAAACCTCTATGACTGAGAATCAAGCGTTCAATCTCCATACCTTCAAATTTAAGGATTTGAGATCCTGATGGAAAAAAGGACCTTGCGATAGAAGGTCTGGTCTTAACGGAAGAGTCCACAGTTGGCAAGTGGCCATCCGGACAAGATCCGCATACCAAAACCTGTGAGGCCATGCTGGAGCCACCAGCAGAACAAACGAGCATTCCTTTAGAATCTTGGAAATCACTCTTGGAAGAAGAACTAGAGGCGGAAAGATATAGGCAGGATGATACTTCCAAGGAAGTGACAATGCATCCACTGCCTCCGCTTGAGGATCCCTGGATCTGGACAGATACCTGGGAAGCTTCTTGTTTAGATGAGAAGCCATCAGATCTATTTCTGGAAGTCCCCATATTTGAACAATCTGAAGAAATACCTCTGGGTGAAGAGACCATTCGCCCGGATGTAACGTTTGGCGACTGAGATAATCCGCTTCCCAATTGTCTATACCTGGGATATGAACCGCAGAAATTAGACAGGAGCTGGATTCCGCCCATACCAGTATTCGAGATACTTCTTTCATAGCCAGAGGACTGTGAGTCCCTCCTTGATGATTGACATATGCCACGGTTGTGACATTGTCCGTCTGAAAACAAATGAACGACTCTCTCTTCAGAAGAGGCCATCAGGCCTATTTATCAAGCTCCGTACGGAGCTTGAAGGGCCGTGTTTCTGGCGAGTCTTCAGACTCGCCAGAAACACAAGTTATGAAGCAGCGGTCTAAAGACCGCTGCTTCATAACCCTGTCCACCTGCTCTGAGCAGGCGGACAGGAATCGCCGGAAATCAACCCGATCGAATATGATCGGGTTGATTGACACCCCCCTGCTGGCAGCCTATTGGCCGTGAGTCAGCAGGGGGCGGCGTTGCACCAGCAGCTCTTGTGAGCTGCTGGTGCAATGTTAAATGCGGAGAGCGTATTGCTCTCCGCATTTAGCGAGGTCTTGCAGACCTGATCCTCACTGTCGGATCAGGTCCGCAAGCCCTTTAATTTATGGGCCCCCATGACTGAAGAGCTCTGAAAATTGCACGGAGTTCCAAAATGTTGATTGGTAATCTCACCTCCTGAGATTCCCAAACCCCTTGTGCTGTCAGAGACCCCCAAACGGCTCCCCAACCTGTCAGACTTGCATCTGTTGAAATCACAGTCCAGGTCAGAAGAACAAAAGAAGCCCCCTGAACTAAACGATGGTGGTTTGTCCACCACGTCAGAGAATGTCGTACAATCGGTTTTAAAGATATTAATTGAGATATCTTTGTATAATCCCTGCACCACTGGTTCAGCATACAGAGCTGAAGAGGTCGCCTGTGAAAACGAGCAAAGGGAATCGCGTCCGATGCAGCAGTCATAAGACCTAGAATTTCCATGCATAAGGCTACCGAAGGGAATGATTGAGACTGAAGGTTTCGACAAGCTGAAACCAATCTTAGACGTCTCTTGTCTGTCAGAGACAGAGTCATGGACACTGAATCTATCTGGAAACCTAAAAAGGTTACCCTTGTCTGAGGAATCAATTAACTTTTTGGTAAATTGATCCTCCAACCATGTTCTCGAAGAAACAATACAAGTCGATTCGTATGAGATTCTGCTAAATGTGAAGACTGAGCAAGTTCCAAGATATCGTCCAAATAAGGAAATACCACAATACCCTGTTCTCTGATTACAGAGAGAAGGGCACCGATAACCTTTGTAAAAATCCTCGGAGCTGTTGCTAGGCCAAACGGCAGAGCCACAAACTGGTAATGCTTGTCTAGGAAAGAGAATCTCAGAAACTGATAGTGATCTGGATGAATCGGAATATGCAGATATGCATCCTGTAAATCTATTGTGGACATATAATGCCCTTGCTGAACAAAAGGCAGAATAGTCTTTATAGTTACCATCTTGAATGTTGGTATCCTTACATAATGATTCAATATTTTTAAATCCAGAACTGGTCTGAAGGAATTCTCCTTCTTTGGTACAATGAAAAGATTTGAGTAAAACCCCAGCCCCTGTTCCAGAACTGGAACTGGCATAATTACCCCAGCCAACTCTAGATCTGAAACACATTTCAGAAATGCTTGAGCCTTCACTGGATTTACTGGGACACGGGAAAGAAAAAATCTTCTTGCAGGAGGCCTTATCTTGAAGCCTATTCTGTACCCTTGTGAAACAATGTTCTGAATCCAAAGATTGTGAATCGAATTGATCCAAATTTCTTTGAAAAATCGTAATCTGCCCCCTACCAGCTGAGCTGGAATGAGGGCCGCACCTTCATGTTGACTTAGGAACTGGCTTTGGCTTTCTAAAAGGCTTGGATTTATTCCAGACTGGAGATGGTTTCCAAACTGATACTGCTCCTGTAGGGGAAGGATCAGGCTTTTGTTCCTTATTGTGACGAAAGGAACGAAAACGATTAGCAGACCTAAATTTACCTTTAGATTTTTTATCCTGTGGTAAAAAAGTTCCTTTCCCTCCAGTAACAGTTGAAATAATAGAATCCAACTGTGAACCAAATAATTTATTACCCTGGAAAGAAAGGGAAAGCAAAGTTGACTTAGAAGACATATCAGCATTCCAAGTTTTAAGCCATAAAGCTCTTCTAGCTAAAATAGCTAGAGACATATACCTGACATCAACCCTGATGATATCAAAGATGGCATCACAAATAAAATTATTAGCATGTTGAAGAAGATTAACAATGCTATGAGAATTATGATCTGATACTTGTTGCACTAAAGCTTCCAACCAAAAAGTTGAAGCTGCAGCAACATCCGCTAAAGATATAGCAGGTCTAAGAAGATTACCTGAACATAAGTAAGCTTTTCTTAGAAAGGATTCAATTTTCCTATCTAAAGGATCCTTAAAGGAAGTACTATCTGCCGTAGGAATAGTAGTACGTTTAGCAAGAGTAGAGATAACCCCATCAACCTTAGGGATTTTGTCCCAAAACTCTAATCTGTCAGATGGCACAGGATATAATTGCTTAAAACGTTTAGAAGGAGTGAATGAATTACCCAAATTATTCCATTCCCTGGAAATTACTTCAGAAATAGCATCAGGGACAGGAAAAACTTCTGGAATAACTACAGGAGATTTAAAAACCTTATTTAAACGTTTAGATTTAGTATCAAGAGGACCAGATTCCTCTATCTCTAATGCAATTAAGACTTCTTTAAGTAAAGAACGAATAAATTCCATTTTGAATAAATATGAAGATTTATCAGCATCAACCTCTGAAACTGAATCCTCTGAACCAGAGGAAACATTATGAGAATCAGAATGATGATGTTCATTTAAAAATTCATCTGAAAAATGAGAAGTTTTAAAAGACCTTTTCCGTTTGCTAGAAGGAGGAATAACAGACATAGCCTTCTTAATGGATTTAGAAACAAAATCTCTTATGTTAACAGGAACACTCTGAGTATTAGATGTTGATGGAACAGCAACAGGTAATGTAACATTACTAATCTGGAGGAACAGATACCACAAGTTTACAGCAAATACACTTAACTTTGGTAGATCCAACATCAGGCAGCGATTTTCCAGAAGTATCTTCTGATTCAGGGTCAATCTGAGACATCTTGCAATATGTAATTGAAAAAACAACATATAAAGCAAAATTTGATCAAATTCCTTAAATGACAGTTTCAGGAATGGGAAAAAATGCCAGTGAACAAGCTTCTAGCAACCAGAAGCAAATAAACAATGAGACTTAAATAATGTGGAGACAATAATGACGCCCATATTTTTTAGCGCCAAAAAAGACGCCCACATTATTTGGCGCCTAAATGCTTTTGGCACCAAATAAAGACGCCACATCCGGTAACGCCGACACTTTTGGCGCAAAAACGTCAAAAAATGACGCAACTTCCGGTGACAAGAACGACGCCGGAAATAACAAATAATTTTTTGCGCCAAAAAAGTCAGCGCCAAGAATGACGCAATAAAATGAAGCATTTTCAGCCCCCGCAAGCCTAACAGCCCACAGGGAAAAAAGTAAAATTTTAAGGTAAGAAAAAAATTGATTATTCAAATGCATTATCCCAAATAATGAAACTGACTGTCTGAAATAAGGAATGTTGAACATCCTGAATCAAGGCAAATAAATGTTTAAACACAATTATTTAGAACTTTATATAAAAGTGCCCAACCATAGCTTAGAGTGTCACAAAAATAAGACTTACTTACCCCAGGACACTCATCTACATGTAGTAGAAAGCCAAACCAGTACTGAAACGAGAATCAGTAGAGGTAATGGTATATAAGAGTATATCGTCGATCTGAAAAGGGAGGTAAGAGATGAATCTCTACGACCGATAACAGAGAACCTATGAAATAGACCCCGTAGAAGGAGATCATTGAATTCAAATAGGCAATACTCTCTTCACATCCCTCTGACATTCACTGCACGCTGAAAGGAAAACCGGGCTCCAACCTGCTGCGGAGCGCATATCAACGTAGAATCTAGCACAAACTTACTTCACCACCTCCACAGGAGGCAAAGTTTGTAAAACTGATTTGTGGGTGTGGTGAGGGGTGTATTTATAGGCATTTTGAGGTTTGGGAAACTTTGCCCCTCCTGGTAGGAATGTATATCCCATACGTCACTAGCTCATGGACTCTTGCTAATTACATGAAATAAATATTTTTGCATGGTATAGTAAAATCTGAATTTGGAGGGAAATGCATGATTGTGTCTTATGTAAACTGCAGTGAACATCCTCATTGGTCGATGGAGAAATGCCCCACAGCTGCAGACAACAATAAGCATCCCAAAGCATGATTCTTCAATGTCGCTCCATTCTTCATCGCCTGTTCATTTCCACAGGGAACTGCCTTTTGGAATATCTTTTCCAGGGTGCTCCTGTTCCCATGTCAAACTTTATATAAAAAATAATTTTAACTGAACCTTTTTTGATTACAATTACTCATATACAAAGAGATAGAGAAACACTCTCAGCCAGGAACAAACAACTGCTCAGTGGCTTGTTCTTTGGCACTTATACAGTTAACCGTGTATGTTGCTAGTAACCTAGTGCTTATTCTTTGTTCTCAGTCTGTTTGTTTGACCTTGGGTTGTGTAACGACCTTGTCTTGCCAGCCCCTTGCACTGATCTCGATTGTTTAATGACTTTGCCTTGCCTGCCCTGACCTCTGAATGTTTCACAACTTTGCCTTGCCAGATTTCCTGCCCTGACCTTGTATCTTGCCTTGCCTACCGCCTGCTCTTCTCCCAACTCTTGCATCTTCAGCCCTGTTGTTTCCAAGACTAGCAGTCAGGAATAGGGAGGGTGAATTTGAATGCAGTAGTGCCAGTGGTCTTCCTGACATTACAGACAAGCCAGAAAGATGTCAGAGGCCACAAGAGTTGACTCCCAATTGGAGGGGCTAGCACAAAATATCTCACAGCTTAGTCAGCTGGTTCGTGGAGGCCTTTCACAGCTGCAAACCCAATGCATTTACACTTGAACTGCAAGTACCTCTACCGGCTTGTTTAATTGGGGACTGTGCTAGGTATAGAAGTTTTAAGACATCCACCTATGCCACTGGCTTTCTAAAAGTTTGAACAGTTATTACATTACTTGCGAAGCTCCTATAACCTGAACCCACAAACTCCTGGAAACTAATGATCACTGTCTCCTTTATTTGGATTCCTTTTTTGGAGCCATGGATGTCTTATATAAAGATCCCCAATTAGCCTTTACTGCTGATTCTAATCTATGTTCACTACAGCAGTGGAACCGTACTGTGGAAAGATGACATTTCAGAGTTTAGACACTGGTCTGCTTTATGTGGCTTGAATGAAGCAGCTCTTCAGAGTCAATTTAGCCTTGGTTTATCTGAAGCAATTAAAGATGAACTGGCTCGGGTTGAGACTTCTACTCCTCTAGAAGCTTTTGCCTTGCTGTTCATATAGATCGACTTAAGGATGCTAGAGCGTAGACTACAGAGACTTAACCTACCTGTACGTACTGAAGCACCTTCTGCCCAACAGGCCCTATGTTCTCATCCTCCTGTTCCTCCAACACTGGTAGCTATGCCTGAACCTAAGGAGAATGGTACGGCCATTGGACCGCTTTTGGCTGATGAACGGGCTAGAAGGAGAATGTTGAACATTTGTATGTACTGCGGTGGTGCCAATCACTGATTGTCTCTTGTCCTTTAAGAGGTTGTTGCTCTTCTGGTGAGTCTTAGCTCCAGCCGTCAGCTCTCCTTACAATGTCAATTTCAGAGAATTCAACTCATTTTAATGTCTCTCTCTCAAGTTGGATCAGCAACTTATTCACATAGCAGCAATTTTTGAATAGGGAGCTACAGGCTGCATCATGGATAATACATTTTATATTCAACATTATATACCAATGTTGTCTAAATCCTCTCCTGTGCCTATACAGGTCATAGATAAATCCTCTGTAAAATCTGGACCAATACCTTATAAAACTGTTCCCTTACTTACAGTTATTCAACCTGGGCATAAAGAATACTTATCATTGGCTCTGCCCTGGCTTCGTCAACATAATTATGTGGTGAATTTGTCCTCCAGGACCTTTTATTTTCCTTCTCCTGAATGCCTTGCACAATGTGCTATGTTAACTAAAGGTTCTACTTCTGAATTTGCATCTACTTAACAAGAGCAGCAGATCCCAAAGCCTTATATGTCTTTTCAAGATGTGTTCAGCAAAAAATAGGCCAAAGATCTCCTCAGCATCAGCCATATGACTGCCCTATAGATCTTCTTCCTGGAGCACCCATACTCTATGAGGCCTAGTTATCAAGCCGTCAACCTCAAATACGCTTGAATTCCGCAGCGTATTTGTGGCAAGGCTGATTCGCTTTAGTTATCAAGCCCTGCTGCCCGGCAAAAGTAGAATATAGTGACGTAAGCTTCGATCCGCCGGACACAGTCCGACACAGATCGATTCTTACGTCACTCCAGATGTTCCGAACGCAAGTTCGGCACAATCTGACTACTTTTGCTAGTTATCAAATGACTAGCAGGTACGCTCGGCCCTTTTCCTGGAGGCGGCGGATCCCATAGGAATCAATGGGAGTCTGACCATAGCGAAAGTTCATGTTCGCTGCTGCCCGATATCCCATTGATTCCTATGGGAGATGTCTGCACCTAACACCCTAACATGTACCCCGAGTCTAAACACCCCTAATCTGTCCCCCCTACACCGCCGCAACTAAATAAATGTATTACCCCCTAAACCGCTGCTCCCGGAGCCCACCGCCACTCTAATAAACTTATTAACCCCTAAACCGCCGCTCCCGGACCCCACCGCCACTATAATAAATATGTTAACCCCTAAACCGCCGCTCCCGGACCCCGCCGCCACTATAATAAATATGTTAACCCCTAAACCGCCGCTCCCGGACCACGCCGCCACCTACATTATACCTAGTAACCCCTATCCTGCCCCCCCTATACTGCCGCAACCTATAATAAATGTATTAACCCATATCCTGCCGATCCCGGACCCTGCCGCAACTAAATAAATTGTTTAACCCCTAAACCGCCACTCCCGGACCCCGCCGCCACCTATATTAAACTTATTAACCCCTAATCTGCCCCCCTACACCGTCGCCACCTATAATAAATTTATTAACCTCTATCCTGCCCCCCCTACACCGTCGCCACCTATAATAAAATTATTAACCCCTAAACCTAAGTCTAACCCTAACACCTCCCTAACTTAAATATTAATTAAATACATCTAAATATTATAACTCTTATTAACTAAATTAATCCTATTTAAAACTAAATACTTACCTATAAAATAAAGCCAAATATAGCTACAATATAACTAATAATTATATTGTAGCTATTTTAGGATTTATTTTTATTTTACAGGCAAATTTTAATTTATTTTAACTAGGTACAATAGCTATTAAATAGTTATTAACGATTTAATAGCTACCTAGTTAAAATAAAGACAAATTTACCTGTAAAATAAATCCTAACCTAAGTTTCAATTACACCTAACACTACACTATCATTAAATAAAGTATTCCTATTTAAAACTAAATACTTACCTGTAAAATAATCCCTAAGATAGCCACAATGTAATTAATAATTACATTGTAGCTATTTTAGGATTTATATTTATTTTACAGGTAACTTTGTATTTATTTTAGCTAGTTAGAATAGTTATTAAATAGTTATTAACTATTTAATAACTACGTAGCTAAAAGAAATACAAAATTACCTGTAAAATAAATCCTAACCTAAGTTACAATTAAAGCTAACACTACACTATCATTAAATTAATTAAATACATTAGCTACAAATAACTACAATTAAATACAATTAAATAAACTAACTAAAGTACAAAAAATAAAAAAAACTAAGTTACAAAAAATAATAAAAAAAAAGTTACAAACATTTTAAAAATATTACAACAATTTTAAGCTACTTACACCTAATCTAAGCCCCCTAATAAAATAACAAAGCCCCCCAAAATAAAAAAATGCCCTACCCTATTCTAAATTACAAAAGTTAACAGCTCTTTTACCAGCCCTTAAAAGGGCCTTTTGCGGGGCATGCCCCTAAGTAAACAGCTCTTTTGCATGTAAAAAAAAAATACAACCCCCCCAACATTAAAACCCACCACCCACATACCCCTACTCTAACCCAAACCCCCCTTAAATAAACCTAACACTACCCCCCTGAAGATCATCCTACCTTTAGCCGTCTTCAGCCAGCCGACCACCGATGGAACAGAAGAGGACATCCGCAGCGGCCGAAGTCATCATCCAAGGGGCGCTGAAGAAGTCTTCCATCCGATTGAAGTCATCATCCAAGGGGCGCTGAAGAAGTCTTCCATCCGATTGAAGCCATCATCCAAGGGGCGCTGAAGAGGTCTTCCACCCGATTGAAGTCTTCATCCAGGCGGCGTCTTCAATCTTCATCCATCCGGAGCGGAGCCATCTTCAGACGAGCCGACACGGAGCCATCTTCTTCCACCGACGACTTCCCGATGAATGACGGTTCCTTTAAGTGACATCATCCAAGATGGCGTCCCTCGAATTCCGATTGGCTGATAGGATTCTATCAGCCAATCAGAATTAAGGTAGGAAAAATCTGATCGTCTGAAGATGGCTCCGCTCCGCTCCGCTCCGGATGGATGAAGATTGAAGACTTCAATCGGATGGAAGACTTCTTCAGCGCCCCTTGGATGCCGACTTCAATCGGATGGAAGACTTCTTCAGCGCCCCTTGGATGATGACTTCGGCCGCTGCGGATGTCCTCTTCTGTTCCATCGGTGGTCGGCTGGCTGAAGACGGCTAAAGGTAGGATGATCTTCAGGGGGGTAGTGTTAGGTTTATTTAAGGGGGGTTTGGGTTAGAGTAGGGGTATGTGGGTGGTGGGTTTTAATGTTGGGGGGGTTGTATTTTTTTTACAGGCAAAAGAGCTGTTTACTTTGGGGCATGCCCCGCAAAAACAGAATTTATGCTTACCTGATAAATTACTTTCTCTTGCGGTGTATCCAGTCCACGGATTCATCCTTTACTTGTGGGATATTCTCATTCCCTACAGGAAGTAGCAAAGAGAGCACACAGCAAAGCTGTCCATATAGCTCCCCCTCTAGCTCCACCCCCCCAGTCATTCGACCAAAGGTTAGGAAGAAAAAGGAGAAACCATAGGGTGCAGTGGTGACTGTAGTTTAAACAAAAAAAAATTACCTGACTTAAATGCCAGGGCGGGCCGTGGACTGGATACACCGCAAGAGAAAGTAATTTATCAGGTAAGCATAAATTCAGTTTTTTCTTGCAAGGTGTATCCAGTCCACGGATTCATCCTTTACTTGTGGGATACCAATACCAAAGCTTTAGGACACGGATGAAGGGAGGGAACAAGACAGATACCTTAAACGGAAGGCACCACTGCTTGCAAAACCTTTCTCCCAAAAATAGCCTCCGAAGAAGCAAAAGTATCGAATTTGTAAAATTTGGCAAAAGTATGCAGTGAAGACCAAGTCGCTGCCTTACAAATCTGTTCCACAGAAGCCTCATTTTTGAAAGCCCATGTGGAAGCCACTGCTCTGGTAGAATGAGCAGTAATTTTTTCAGGAGGCTGCTGGCCAGCAGTCTCATAGGCCAAACGGATGATGCTTTTCAGCCAAAAGGAAAGAGAGGTAGCAGTCGCTTTCTGACCTCTCCTCTTACCAGAATAGATAACAAACAGGGAAGATGTTTGTCTGAAATCCTTAGTTGCTTGTAAATAGAACTTTGAAGCACGAACTACATCAAGATTGTGTAATAGACGTACCTTCTTTGAAGATGGATTAGGACACAGAGAAGGAACAACTATTTCCTGGTTAATATTCTTGTTAGAAACAACTTTAGGAAGAAAACCAGGCTTGGTACGCAACACTACCTTATCTGCGTGGAACCCCAGGTAAGGTGAATCACACTGTAAGGCAGATAATTCTGAAACTCTTCGATTCAAACTCCATGGCGGAGCCACAGGTTTATAGACAGGCTTGATTCTGACTAAAGCCTGAGCAAACGCTTGAACGTCTGGTACCTCTGCCAGATGCTTGTGTAACAGGATAGACAAAGCAGATATTTGTCCTTTTAAGGAACTAGCTGACGATCCTTTCTCCAATCCTTCTTGGAGAAAAGACAATATCCTGGAATCCTAACCTTACTCCATGAGTAACCCTTGGATTCACACCAACAAAGATATTTTCGCCATATCTTATGGTAGATTTTCCTGGTGACAGGCTTTCTAGCCTGAATCAGAGTATCTATAACTGACTCAGAGAACCCACGCTTTGATAGAATTAAGCGTTCAATCTCCAAGCAGTCGGACGTAGAGAAACTAAATTTGGATGCTTGAACGGACCATGTATCAGAAGATCCTGCCTCATTGGCAATGTCCATGGTGGAACAGATGACATGTCCACTAGGTCTGCATACCAAGTCCTGCGTGGCCACGCAGGTGCTATCAGAATCACCGAAGCCTTCTCCTGCTTGATTCTGGCAACCAGACGCGGGAGGAGAGGAAACGGTGGGAAGACATAAGCCAGATTGAAGGACCAAGGCGCTGCTAGAGCATCTATCAATACCGCCTTGGGATCCCGGGACCTGGACCCGTAGAGAGGAAGTTTGGTGTTCTGACGGGACGCCATCAGATCCAACTCTGGAGTGCCCCATAGCTGAGTCAGCTGGGCAAATACCTCCGGATGGAGTTCCCACTCCCCCGGGTGAAAAGTCTGACGACTTAGAAAATCCGCCTCCCAGTTGTCTACTCCTGGGATGTGAATTGCTGAGAGATGGCAGGAGTGATCCTCCGCCCACCTGATTATATTGGTTACTTCCGTCATCGCTAGGGAACTCTTTGTTTCCCCCTGATGATTGACGTAAGCTACAGTCGTGATGTTGTCCGACTGAAATCTGATGAATTTGGCCGCAGCTAGTTGAGGCCATGCCTGAAGAGCGTTGAATATCACCCTCAGTTCCAGAATGTTTATCGGGAGAAGAGTTTCTTCCCAAGACCATAAGCCCTGAGCTTTCAGGGAGTCCCAGACCGCACCCCAGCCTAACAGACTGGCGTCGGTCGTTACAATGATCCACTCTGGCCTGCGGAAACATATTCCCTGAGACAGGTGATCCTGAGACAACCACCAGAGAAGAGAATCTCTGGTCTCCTGGTCCAACTGAATTTGAGGAGACAAATCTGCATAATCCCCATTCCACTGTTTGAGCATGCATAGTTGCAGTGGTCTGAGGTGTATCCGAGCAAAAGGGACTATGTCAATTGCCACAACCATTAGTCCGATTGTCTCCATGCACTGAGCCACAGATGGCCGAGGAATGGAATAAAGAGCTCGGCAAGTAGTTAAGAGTTTTAGCTTTCTGACCTCCGTCAGAAATATTTTCATTTCTACCGAGTCTATCAGGGTTCCTAGGAATGGAACTCTTGTGAGGGGGGAGAGAGAACTCTTTTTTGATGTTCACCTTCCACCCGTGAGACCTCAGAAAGGCCAATACAAACTCTGTGTGAGACTTGGTTCTTTGGAAAGTTGACGCCTGAATTAAGATGTCTAGGTAAGGCGCCACTGCTATGCCCCGTGGTCTTAGAACCGCCAGGAGTGACCCGAACATCTTTGTGAAAATTCTGGGAGCAGTGGCCAACCCGAAAGGAAGAGCCACAAACTGAAAATGCTTGTCCAGAAAGGCGAACCTGAGAAACTGGTGATGATCTTTGTGGATAGGAATGTGCAGATATGCATCCTTTAGATCCACGGTAGTCATATATTGACCCTCCTGGATCATTGGTAAGATTGTCCGAATGGTTTCCATCTTGAATGATGGGACTCTGAGGAATTTGTTTAGAATTTTGAGATCCAGGATTGGTCTGAAAGTTCCTTCTTTTTTGGGAACCACAAACAGGTTTGAGTAAAACCCCAGTCCTTGTTCTGCAATTGGAACTGGGTGGATCACTCCCATTGTATGTAGATCTTCTACACAGCATAAATACGCCTCTTTCTTTGTCTGATCTGTAGACAGACGAGAAATGTGGAACCTTCCCCTTGGAGGAGAGTCCTTGAATTCTAGAAGGTATCCCTGGGCTACAATCTCTAATGCCCAAGGATCATGTACATCTCTTGCCCAGGCCTGAGCGAAGAGAGAGAGTCTGCCCCCTACTAGATCCGGTCCCGGATCGGGGGCTACCCCTTCATGCTGTCTTGGTGGCAGCTGCAGGCTTTTTGGCTTGTTTACCCTTATTCCAGCCCTGGTAAGGTTTCCAGTTTGTCTTGGGCTGTGAAGCGTTACCCTCTTGCTTTGCAGCCGGAGAGGATGAAGCGGGGCCGTTCCTGAAATTGCGAAAGGAACGAACATTAGCTTTGTTCTTTGTTTTAAAGGCTTTGTCCTGAGGGAGAGCATGGCCTTTTCCCCCGGTGATATCTGAAATAATCTCTTTCAATTCAGACCCGAATAGGGTCTTCCCTTTGAAAGGAATGTTCAAAAGCTTGGATTTAGACGACACATCGGCCGACCAGGACTTTAGCCATAGCGCCCTGCGAGCCAAAATGGCGAAACCTGAATTTTTCGCCGCTAACTTAGCTATTTCGAAAGCGGCGTCAGTGATAAAAGAATTAGCTAGCTTTAGAGCCTTAATTCTATCCATAATTTTCTCATATGAGGTCTCCGTCTGGAGCGAGTCTTCCAGCGCCTCAAACCAGAAAGCAGCTGCAGTAGTTACAGGAATAATGCAGGCAATAGGTTGGAGAAGAAAACCTTGTTGAACAAAAATTTTCTAAAGTAAATTTTTTATCCATAGGGTCTTTAAAAGCACAACTATCTTCAATTGGTATGGTTGTGCGTTTAGCTAGTGTAGAAACAGCCCCCTCCACCTTAGGTACCGTCTGCAACGAGTCCCGCATGGGGCCAGATATGGGGAACATTTTCTTAAAAACAGAAGGGGGGACAAAAGGGACACCTGGCCTATCCCACTCCCTAGTAATGATATCCGCAATCCTCTTAGGGACCGGAAATGCATCCGTGTAAACAGGGACCTCTAGGTACTTGTCCATTTTACACAATTTCTCTGGGATCACCAAAGGGTCACAGTCATCCAGAGTAGCTAATACCTCCCTAAGTAAAACACGGAGGTGTTCTAGTTTAAATTTAAAAGCCAATGTATCTGAATCTGTCTGAGGAGGAACCCTTCCTGAATCAGAGACTTCTACCTCAGACATCAAATCCCTCGCTCCCACTTTAGAGCGTTGTGAGGGTATATCGGATACGGCTACCAAAGCGTCAGAATGCTCATAATCTGTTCTTAAAACGGAGCTATCACGCTTTGCAGGGAACACGGGCAGTTTAGATAAGAAGGCTTTAAGAGAATTATCCATGACTGCCGCTAAGTCTTGTAATGTAAAAGGGTTAGACGCACTAGAGGTACTAGGCGTCGCTTGCGCGGGCGTAACTGGTTGTGACACTTGGGGAGAGGCAGACGGGCTACCCTCGTTACCTTCAGTTTGAGAATCATCTTGGGCCACATTCTTAAGTGCAACAATATGATCTTTAAAGTGTATAGACATATCAGTACAAGTGGGACACATTCTGAGAGGGGGTTCCACCATGGCTTCTAAACACATTGAACAAGGATTTTCCTTAGTGTCAGACATGTTTAACAGACTAGTAGAGTACACAAACAGGCTTGGAAATCACTTTAATCAAATAAAAAACACAATTTGAAAAAAACGTTACTGTGCCTTTAACAGATAAAAAGAGCACACAATTTTACAAAACAGTGAAAAATGCAGCAATCTTTCTGAAATTTTCACAGTATGTACCTAAAGCCTTAATAAGATTGCACCACAAGTTTCAAAATGATTAACCCCTAATGCCCAAACCGGAGCAGCCTAAAGCCAACACCCGGTTAAATTACTACAGCACCTTGCCACAGCCTTGCTGTGGCCCTACCTGCCCTTAGGGATCAGATTTGGGGGAATATAGCTTCTTTTAGGCCCTCAAACATCAGCAGGACCCTCCATGTGAAACAGCATGAACTTATCTGCAATTCTAAGTGCGCATCTGAGGCGCGAAATTAGGCCCCTCCCACTCTACTCCGGAGCTGTGAGGCCTAGTAAATCACTCCTAAGTGACTAAAAAACAGCCATGTGTTAATAACCCCAGAAAGAACCCAAAAGGGCTTTCAAAGTGTCTTGCAAATGATTTTTACTTAGCCAAACAATCGATTGCCCTGAATAAGTGTCAACCAGTATATTAGCCCTATTATGTAAGCATTCAATTCATTACTAAGTCTGTGAACATAGCTTACCCTCCCCTCATGGGGATATTGTCAGTCTCTTCTAGCATTATCTCAGTCTTGTCTAGAAATAAATGACTGAACATACCTTATTGCAGATCACCCTGCAAACTGTTCCCCCCAACTGAAGTTTTCTGGTACTCCTCAGTCCTGTGTGGGAACAGCAGTGGATTTTAGTTACAACATGCTAAAATCATTTTCCTCTCAGCAGAAATCTTCATCACTTTTCTGCTAGAGAGTAAATAGTACAAACCGGTACCATTTAAAATAACAAACTTTTGATTGAAGATAATAAAACTACAATTCTAACACCACATTCACTTTACACTCCCGAGAGAGACCCTAGTGCTTAGAGCCAGCAAAGAGAATGACTGGGGGGTGGAGCTAGAGGGGGAGCTATATGGACAGCTTTGCTGTGTGCTCTCTTTGCTACTTCCTGTAGGGAATGAGAATATCCCACAAGTAAAGGATGAATCCGTGGACTGGATACACCTTGCAAGAGAAAGGCCCTTTTATGGGCTGGTAAAAGAGCTTTTAACTTAATTTAGAATAGGGTAGGGCATTTTTTTATTTTGCAGGGCTTTGTTATTTTATTAGGGGGCTTAGATTAGGTGTAAGTAGCTTAAAATTGTTGTAATATTTTTAAAATGTTTGTAACTTTTTTTTTTTGTAACTTAGTTTTTTTTATTTTTTGTACTTTAGTTAGTTTATTTAATTGTAGTTATTTGTAGCTAATTTATTTAATTAATTTAATGATAGTGTAGTGTTAGGTTTAATTGTAACTTAGGTTAGGATTTATTTTACAGGTAATTTTGTATTTCTTTTAGCTAGGTAGTTATTAAATAGTTAATAACTATTTAATAACTATTCTAACTAGCTAAAATAAATACAAAGTTACCTGTAAAATAAATATAAATCCTAAAATAGCTACAATGTAATTATTAATTACATTGTAGCTATCTTAGGGTTTATTTTACAGTTAAGTATTTAGTTTTAAATAGGATTAATTTAGTTAATAAGAGTTATACTATTTAGATGTATTTAATTAATATTTAAGTTAGGGGGGTGTTAGGGTTAGACTTAGGTTTAGGGGTTAATAATTTTATTATAGGTGGCGACGGTGTAGGGGGGGCAGGATAGGGGTTAATAAATTTATTATAGGTGGCGACGGTGTAGGGGGGCAGATTAGGGGTTAATAAGTTTAATATAGGTGGCGGCGGGGTCCGGGAGCGGCAGTTTAGGGGTTAAACAATTTTTTTAGTTGCGGCGGGGTCCGGGATCGGCAGGATAGGGGTTAATATATTTATTATAGGTGGCGGCGGTATAGGGGGAGCAGGATAGGGGTTACTAGGTATAATGTAGGTGGCGGCGGGGTCCGGGAGCGGCGGTTTAGGGGTTAATCAGTTTATTAGAGAGGCGGTGGGCTCCGGGAGCGGCGGTTTAGGGGTTAATACATTTATTATAGTTGCGGCGGGGTCTAGGAGCGGCGGTTTAGGGGTTAATAACTTTATTTAGTTGCGGGGGGCTCCGAGGGCGCCGGTATAGGAGGTAGAACAGTGTAGTTTAGTGTGGGTGCTTAGTGACAGGGGTATCAATAAAGCTGGGAAAAAGTCGAAGAGCAGCGAGATCGGATGAGTGATAACTATCACAGTCCGCTGCTCATCGTCCCGTACTTGGTGCGCGGCTTTTTGACAGCTTTTTTGATAACTTTGGCGAGATTATTCAGGTCCGCGGTGGCGATGGTAGGCGAGCTTAGGCGGGCGTATTGGGCCGGCGAAGGCAGGTAAGTAGACACGTTGATAACTAGGCCTCTGTGTCTATATCTAACCACTTTCTGAGCCAGAATTAGCCACTTTAAAAGTGTATTTGGATGATAACCTTGTAAGGGGATTCATACGCCCCTCAACTTCTCCTACAGACACTGGGATCTTTTTTGTGGGTAAGAAGGATGGTTCCCTTCGACCTTGCATTGACTATAGTTATTTGAATAACATTATAGTAAAGAACAGGTATCCTCTGCCTTTAATTCCAGAAGTTCTAGAGCATTTACGCTCAGCAAAAATATTTTTTAAACTTGATCTTAGAGTAGCATATAATCTTGTACATATACATAAAGGAGACGAATGAAAGACAGCATTCAGAAGACGCTACAGGCATTTTGAATGTTTAGTGAAACTTTGTGGGTTATGTAATGCCCCAGCCACTTTTTAAGCTTTTGTCAACAATATTTTAAGAGATCTGTTGGATACATGCGTGGTAGTGTACTTAGATGGCAGTCGTGTGTAGTTACCTTCTTTAGAAGTACGTTGAAGACATATGACTATGGTTGTTTCAGATTACGAGTTCACCATCTGTATGCAAAACTGGAAAAATTTACTTTTGACATTGATACTATTGATTTCCTGGGATACATTCTGGTATACAAATGGATCCTTACGTGACAAAAAAAGAAGTTCAGCATTTTATTGGCTTTGCCAATTTCTATCAGAAATAAATCAGAATTTTTTTTTGGCAGATTATTCCTCTCACAGCCCTTATACGCTTCAATGAACCATTTGTTTGGTCATCGAAAGCTGAAACAACTTTTAACAAGCTCAAGTATCTGTTCACTCAAGCCCCCATTTTCACTCATCCAGATCCTTCATTGCCTTATATAGTGGAGGTTGTGTTATCTCAATGACAACCACCTCAGAATTCTTAACATCCTCTTGCCTACTTCTCTAGATGGCTAACTCCAGCTGAAGTAAACTATGAGGTAGGGTAATCGTGAGCTGTTAACAATCAAATCTGCACTGGAAGGGTGGAGACACCTTTTGGAAGGGGCAGAACATCCTCTCATCATATATACAGACCAGAAACATTTGGAATACCTTTGTTCAGCTCAACGTCTATGCCCCCCGAAAAGCTTGTTGGGCATTGCTCTTTTCTAGATTCCAGTTTCATATTACTTATCTGGATCTCGCAACGGAAAGATGGGAGCCATGTCTTGTATGCATTTGGAGGCTCCCAAGACACTGTTCCCGTCACATTGTTTCCTTGCTACACACTCTTTTCTGTGGTCTCAAATTCAACAAATGCCTGAAGAGTAAGCTGTTCCACCTGCAGAATTCCAATGTCAAAAGAAAGATGGAATGTACTTTTTTTCAGGACAGATTATATGTACCTCCTTCTTTTTCGACTACAGATATTTTGTCTTGTTATTATGCTTTAATGGCAGGTCATCCAGGTATACACAAGACTATCCATCTACTACAGCAGCATTTCTAGTGACCTGGCTTAAGTAATCAAATTACTAAATAAAGAAATCTATTAAGTTCCTGTGGTCTTCTTGTACCTTTGCCTGTACCTTCGGCTTCAATAGCCATGGATTTTATTGTTGAATTGCCTCATTCCTCTGGTCTTAATACTATTCTCATAGTTGTTGATGTTCGAACCAAGATTGCACATTTTATTTTGTTAACCTACCTACCTTCAGCTCCAGAGACAGACTCAGCTTTCATCAAGGAGATAGATCCACAAGAGATCATCTCTGACAGAGGGGTACAATTAACCTAACAATTTTGCAAATAATTCTGTCATCTGTTATATATTCATTAATGCATACCATGCTCAAAGTAATGGTCAGGTAGAAAGAACCAATCAAACTTTGAAGCAATATCTACGATGCTACTGTACTTATTTTCAGGATGACTGGTTTCCTCTTTTGACTGCAGCAGAATTTGCATATAACGAGAATGACTCCACTACTTTTACTCCCTTTTATTGTAATTATGGCCTTCATCTAGCAGTCTTGCCTTTTCTTGCTGCATCTTCTATGTCTGAAATATCAGACTGATTACAAAGATTGAGAAATATACATACCCTTGTTCAGGAGACTATGAAAATGGCCCAAGAAAAATATTAACAGTTTGCTGATCGTAGACGTCAACCTCCTCCAGTTTACTGTGTAGGAGATAAAGTGTGGCTATCCACAAAAACATCTGAGAATCACTTGTACCTCCAAGAACTTGGGAGCCTGATTTGTGGGACCTTTTTATATTTAGCTCAGATAACTCCTGTGTCATGTCCTCAAATAATTTATCTCTAACCCTTTCCCTTCCCATACTCCCTCTCCTCCTGTCCCTGTTGTTGTGAATAGAGAGAGTGAATATCAGGTAAAATCTGTTCTTGATTCTAGGTTTGTGCCTTATTCCCTAGCAGGGGTATGGTCCTGATGAGCACTCTTTGGAGCCTGTGGTCCAGCTGCATGCATATGCCCTCATTCAGGTATTTCATTGGCTCATCCAGATTGTTTGGGAGGCATCCAGAGGCCACCTTTTTGGAGGGGGCACTGTCACATATTTTCCCTGCCAGGACAGCAGGTGTCCATGTCTGGTCATTGGGGATGTGCTGCTATGTGGGGATCACTTCCTCGTGCTCATGTGCTTCGCCTGCGTAGTTGTGTTTTCAGGTTTGGCAATGTGGCAGGTGTTCTTTCTTGTTCTCATATCTGCTATACGCGTGCATGCGCTTCTTGCCTTCCTAGTGGTAGGCTTCATAGAATACTTTGCTTATGCACTTATACAGGTAACTGCACACGTTGCTCAACTATTTGGCCAGTTTCCAGCAATCTAGCGCTTATTCCTTGTTCTCAGTCTGTTCGTATCTTTGCCTACCCTGACCTTGGATTGGTAAACAACTTTGCCTTGCAGGACACCTGCCATAACCTTGGATTGTTTAAAAACGACCTTGCCTTGCCTGCTCTTTCCCTGATTCTTGGATCTCCAGTGGTTTCCAAGTATTCTTTTGTCATTATCACTACTGTTTAAGGAATAGGGGGGTGAACTTGAGCTCGTTAATGGTGTCCCTGACACTATGTCATCTGTCAAGTCCTAGTAGGTCTACATAATGCCTTGGAATAGAAGGCTCAATCAAAATACCCTTTGCTACTACTGTATCAGATGCCTTAGAAACCCCTATTGTAAGGGTGTATCTGCATATATAACTGATAAATTAGCATGCCAGGGGATATTGTAAATCCTAAAGTCTCAACTCCATGTGGCTTCTTATTTCTTTAACCCCTTAACGACCAAGGACGTACGCCACACGTCCTCAAAAAAAATACAGTTAATGACCGAGGACGTGTGGCGTACGTCCTTGGTCTGGAAAGCAGCTGGAAGCGATCCTGCTCGCTTCCAGCTGCTTTCCGGTTATTGCAGTGATGCCTCAACATCGAGGCATCCTGCAATAACCCCCCTTGGCCATCCGATGCAGAGAGAGCCACTCTGTGGCCCTCTCTGTACCGGACATCGATGGTGGGTTTCGTTGGTGGGTGGGAGCCAGTCTGGGAGGCGGGTGGGCGGCCATCGATGGGCCGTATGATGTGGAGGGGGGCGGGATCGTGGGCGGGAACGCCGGGTGCGCGCGCGGGTGCACGAGGGTGCATGCGCGGGCGCGCGCGGGGGTAGGAAGCGGGTGGGAACCGCTACACTACAGAAAAATGATGGGAGAAAAGTGGCAGTGATTGCCAAATATATTTAAATATATGTAGATCTGAGAGATCTGGGAGGGGTGGTGGGTTGGTCTTTTGGGGGGGGCAAGCTACACTACAGAAAATTATTTAAAAAAAAATAATAAAACATGTTTTACTATAAACTGGGTACTGGCAGACAGCTGCCAGTACCAAAGATGGCTACTAATAAGTTAGAGGGGGATGGGTAAAGAGCTGTTTGGGGGTATCAGGGAGGTTGGGGGCTAAGGGGGGATCCTCCAGAGCAGCATATGTAAATATGCCTTTTTTTTATTTATTTTTTATCAAGGATAGCTTTTTTTTTTAGTACTGGCAGACTTTCTGCCAGTACTTAACATGGCGGGGACAATTGTGGGGTGGGGGAGGGAAGAGAGCTGTTTGGGAGGGATCAGGGGGTGTAATGTGTCAGGTGGGAGGCTGATCTCTACACTAAAGCTAAAATTAACCCTGTAAGCTCCCTACATGCTACCTAATTAACCCCTTCACTGCTAGCCATAATACACGTGTGATGCGCAGCGGCATTTAGCGGCCTTCTAATTGCCAAAAAGCAACGCCAAAGCCATGTATATCTGCTATTTCTCAACAAAGGGGATCCCAGAGAAGCATTTACAACCATTTGTGCCATAATTGCACAAGCTGTTTGTAAATGATTTCAGTGAGAAACCTAAAATTGTGAAAAATTTTACTTTTTTTTTTATTTAATCGCATTTGGCGTTGAAATGGTGGCATGAAATATACCAAAATGGGCCTAGATCAATACTTAGGTCTACTACACTACAATAAAGCTAAAATTAACCCTACAAGCTCCCTACATGCTCCCTAATTAACCCCTTCATTGCTGGGCATAATACACGTGTGGTGCGCAGTGGCATTTAGTGGCCTTCTAATTACCAAAAAGCAACACCAAATCCATATATGTCTGCTATTTCTGAACAAAGGGGATCCCAGAGAAGCATTTACAACCATTTGTGCCATAATTGCACGAGCTGTTTGTAAATAAATTCAGTGAGAAACCTAAAGTTTGTAACAAAATGTGTGAAAAAGTGAACAATCTATATTAATCCCAAAGAAAACAAACAAGAGTAGTATATGGAGTGAGCCTAGCCAGTTGTACTGCTGTTGAAAGTATTTGTAGGCTCAATGAAAAACTGTGTCCCTGCTGAACTTCTTCTGTGTATTCTACAAACAAATTGTGGTTCCAAGTAACCTTCACCCTATTATGAGAGTATAAATGTGCCTACAAAGAAACAATTATAGACTTAGGGCTGTAGGACTTTTCCTACGTCAGTCCTGGCCAAAAAGAATCTAGTTCTTCTTGAAACCAAAAAATAAATAAAATGTATAAAATTTATAAATACATTTGATTTTAAGTCTTAGAATGTGTAAATTTTCATAGAAATGCCATGGTTTCACATGCAAATCTCACAACTGAGTAGGAAAGATAATTGGTAGAGAAATTCCCAGTGACCAGATTAGATGATCCACCAGGACTTTAGTAAAGATCCAGGATTATTGGCTATTCAGAAAGAGAAGTCACCCAATGGAAAATACATTATTGGATGGATGAGAAGGGCATTTTCAGATGTATAGTAGTCACAATTTGACCTGGTTTAAGAATCTGATAAATCATTAAAAGACTTAGGACCAGATTACAAGTGGAGAGGTATTTAACGCTCCCGCTCGTGCGCTAGCTCCACTAGAAGTAAGTTTTTTGCGCGCATCAGGTAGTGTTTGTATTAAAAGGAAAATGTTTTTGCTCACACGCTAACTTAGAATATCCAAATCGCGTTAACGTATTCCCCCATAGAAGTCAATGGATAAAAAAAAAGTGGAAAAATCACTAACATCATACTCACTCGTACACCCGATTGCATATTCTCAAGTGTGCTAACCCGATATTAAAATATGAATATTTTACAATCCAATGTTCTTCACATAGCAGAATAGGTTCTATTTATTCATAAATACTTATTTCTACATATATCTTATGGTATTTGGTAAAATATATATCTATACCTATACCTATAGGAAAACATCAAGCAGGGGATCTGCACACATAATAAACTTCCAACTTCTGGGGTGCTCTGGGAAAGAAAAGTAAACAAATTAAATAAACAGGTCCCGCACTCTCCACTGTGAAAACACAAACTTCTTTAATTGAACTGTGACGTTTCGGGGGAGTTAGCCCCTTCCTCAGACAGGAGGAAGGGGCTAACTACCCCGAAAAACGTCACAGTTCAATTAAAGAAGTTTGTGCTTTTACAGTGGAGAGTGCGGGACCTGTTTATTTCATTTTTATATATATATATATATATATATATATATATATATATATATAAATATAGATTATATATAGGTACAGGAATATCTATTTAAAAATACATAGAACATATTCTGCTATGTGCAGATTTACAGTAAATACACAGTATAACACTTTATTAAATATGAATATTGCATAAATATGCTTTTACATGTTTTAATCTACTTATCTGCAAAGGGCTCCAATGCACTTATATATATATATATATATATATGTCCCTGACGAAACATGTTAGGCCCACGCCCATTGTGACACAAGACTTGTCTAGAGCGGCTTTCCCTTTGCTGGCTTTGAGGGACGCTTGACAGGATTTGCAGTTTTTGCAACTTTGACTGGCACAGCTTTATAAGAACAAGGTTTATCAGTGAATCAACACACGCCTGTGAATACCAGTCTGCTCTGAGCAGGCGGACAGACATCTCCGGAAATCAACCCGATCGAGTACGTTCGGGTTGATTGACACCCCCCTGCTGCCGGCCGATTGGCCGCGAGTCTGCAGGGGGCGGCGTTGCACCAGCAGCTCTTGTGAGCTGCTGGTGCAATGCTGAATACGGCAAGCGTATTGCTCGCCGTATTCAGCGAGGTCTGGCGGACCTGATCCGCACTGTCGGATCAGGTCCGCCAGACCTTCTTAAATAGGGGCCATAGTTTCCAGATCGCTGGAAACAAGAGTTAAGAAGCAGCAGTCATAAGACCGCTGCTCCTTAACTCAACCGCTCTGAGGTGGCGGATAGCAATGATCCTGATCGGATACAAAAGGGATAATTGACACCCCGAGTGGCCGCAAATGTGCAGGGGGCGGCATTGCACAAGCATTTCACACAAGCATACGCTGTCAGCATTTATCGATGTCGGGGCGGAAATGATCCGCTACAGTGTATAACATACTTCATGCAGAAAGCTCCTTTGTTTCAAGCGATCGCCGCTCTAAGCTACTAAGGCAGGCCACAGCAGATTGCTGTTTTGCTAAGAGGGGACGTTTTCGCCTCTCTGCCAATAGCCGTGCGGTAAATCCGGCTTGACGCCCTTGGGAGCCGGATTTCACTCACGCTATTTGCTAAGAGGTGGAAACGCCACCTCTTAGCAAAAAAACAATTTGCCGTAGGCTGCCTTAGCAGTTTTTCTCACAAATGTGAAGGTGGTGAATTGTGAAAAAATACGCAATTTACCCTAATAGAGGTGATTGTAAGTTGCTATACACAGAAGGCAGCACAATGTAATTTGTTTTTTATGCAGAATTAAAAAATGTTTTTAGTTTTTTTTCCAGTGAGCATCATTACTATCTATAGGAGACATATTGTCACTAGCAGGAACTGCCCCCCTTTTTAAGATAATTCCACGATGCGGACTCTACAAGTGTCGGCGTAAAAAACTACGTCAGATCCGGTGAAGTTTAGATAATCAGGCCCTAAGTGTCATTACATTGTGGTTTTATCATGCATTGGTTAATTATGCAATTCTACTAATTTTATTGGTCCCTTCATTTCATATTACTTTGATCCCGTCTACCTACCCAGGGATATAAAACAAAATTCTTTCATGATTCAGATAGAGCATGCAATTTTATCAACTTTCTAATTTACTCCTATTATCAATTTTCTTCATTCTCTTGGTATCTTTATTTGAAAGGCAGGAATGTAAGCTTAGGATCTGGCCCACTTTTGGTTCAGACCCTGGATAGCGCTTGCTGATTGGTGGATAAATGTAGCCACCAATCAGCAAGCCATGATACACATATTTTAATAAAAGTTTAGTTTTATTTTTTTGCAGACCTGTGTGATATTGAATCTCTTAGTATGCAAAAATGTATTTGAGTACTACAGATACACAAGCAGAACTCTGAGATTAACCCAATAATATTATTGTCAAGGCAATCCTAAAAAATATAATTTTTTTAGGATTGTACTATGTTACTTAAAAAAGTTCATAAAAAACGTCATTTTTTACAATTGGTGAAACATTTAAAAATGTACTAATAAAAGCAAACTCATTATCAAAATATTACTAGAATGTATTGAATATTTTCATTAAATGTTCATGTATAGGTTCCAGAAGCGATTCGAAAGTGTCAGCGTGCTGGAATCACTGTGCGTATGGTCACCGGAGATAATATTAACACTGCACGCGCTATTGCAGCCAAGTGTGGGATAATTCAACCTGGAGAGGACTTCATTTGCTTGGAAGGAAAAGAGTTCAACCGACGAATCAGAAATGAGAAAGGAGAGGTTTGTTTGTTCATTTATACGTTACATAAGCACTACTACTAAATATATTATTTTCTCATCACAAATACTTTCTAAATAAGATACACTAGTCAATACCTTACTGGACATTCACCATACATAGGGTGACAATATTGCCGCTTTAAAAAAATACATATGTCGGGGTTCTTATACAAAACATTTATTTAAAAAGCCCTGAAAACAGCCCTGACATATGTATTTTTCATATGTGTCCCTTTTTAAAGCGGCAATATGGTCACCCTAACCATACAACAAAAGTACAAAATGTATGCTTACCTGATAAATTCATTTATTTCATGGTGGTGAGAGTTCACAAGCCATAATTCCTGGAATTCAACTCCTGGCCACTAGGAGGAGGCAAAGATTCCCAAAACTCGAAGAGCACTTAATCACTCGCAACTCTCTGGTATGCTAGTCTTATATATAGCCAAACAAGGAGAAATAGAAAGGAGGAAAAAGACAAAGCAGAGAAAATGAGGTGCAAACTACTAGAACTGCAGCCAGAACAAAATTATGAAACTGGGCAGGTCTTTTGGACTCTCGCCACCATGAAAGAAATTTATCAGGTAAGCATAAATTTTGTTTTCTTCTATAAGGTGGTGAGAGTCCACATACCATTACTCCTGGGAAATAATATCCAGAGCAGTAAAAAGGCATGAAGAGCATTGTGTTGACTTTTTTTTTTTTTTTAAAAAAAGGGACTTATAAATGTATTTTGTGGCATTTGTAAGGAATTAAAACTGAAAACAATTATGTAAAACAAACACAGTGAATCGCTAACCTTAGAATGAGCTTGGTCCAAAATGCGTTGTGTGTGAAGAAAACTTAATGAGAAACACAGTGTAATCAGGTACAAAACATGTGAACATTATAATGTACACTTAGGGACCGATGTTCAAAGTATTGTCACAATAGCGCTATGTTATAAATCGATCAACATCACAATCGATATTAGAGGTGACGTTTTCTAAAGGGATGAAATCACTGTTATCAGGCAGTTTCGCCAAGAGGCGTTTCACTACACTTTACTGTGGGAGGTGAGGGTTCTCTGCCATTGGCAGAATGTTAACAGCAGCACTGCCATCTGCAACGAAGATATAATGTAAAATATCTCTTTTGTTACAATACAACAGTGAAACTTGTAACATGAATAATGAACCTATATGAGTTGGGGGATTGTGGGTATATTGTTTGTGTTTACACACTGTATTATATATAGGCATTATACTTAAAAAATACTGTGGGCTAGATTACAAGTGCTCATTTAACAAGTTGAAAGTAAACGCGACCGCGAACATAGGGGTCAATTTATCAAATGCTGGGCGGACATGATTATGACCGCTGATTTTTAACTACACACGGAGATAGCAGCATCCGCTGCTTGGTAAATCTCATCCTATGTCTTATGTCATTTAGGTAATATTTATATGTCATTGTACAGCTTATTAATGTAACCTAAAGGTAGTTTTATAACATTTTTTAATACTCGTGTATACAAAGTACTCCCAGAAAGGTAATAGTTGTTGTTTTAAATAAATATAGACTATTATTTACATTTTAGAACACAAAAACCAAACCAAAGACACAGACAGAGAAGATTGTGACTTACAAGCAGGGGAAAATAGTATTTTTTTTATTTTTTATTTATTTTTTTACATATTTTTTTTTTATTGAGGTTATGAGAATAATACAACATAAATGAAATACCATGAAATATAAATGACAAATTATATGACAAAGAGATATACATTGAGTAAAGCCAAAGTATTACATTAAATCTGTATAGGTAGTCATCTTGAACCTCTATTTTATGTTGTTGTCTGTAATGGGTTCCTCTATGAAAAAGGAGGGCTACTTTTGAACCCAGCCTAGCTTATGGGTACAGAGAGGAAATTGACATTGGTAATGGTCACTTTTGGACCGGAGTTTTTTTTTTTTTGGGGGGGGGGGAATTTCAGCGGGCAGGAGCCGCTTTGAATAAGACAGGGAGGGGTGAAGGGGTGGGGCGGAGCCAGTTATATTTGTAGGGTGGGGAACAATTGAGGAGGGTGGATGCTTTAAGCAGCACTATACTTAACCCTTGAGATGTTATAGTAAAGGGAAAATAAAGGAATAAAAGGTCCTCACTATTCTAGTGCGTAGAGGGTAAAAATAATTAGAGGACTTTAGGATGAGTCCCTCTCCTGGAGAAATGCCAGTTTTAGGCGTTGTGGGTAAAAGGAATGGGGGTATGACCCGCAGGTAACCAGTACCGGCGGGAAAGGGAGGAGAGGGAACCAGCAAGGACAGGTGATTTGTCCTAACATCAAATTCAGCCTAGGTAGTACACTTGTCTAATAACATAAGTATAGCAAGGCTTGTAATGCATTCCTCACAGGTGACTTTGGTATATGGAAGATGGGAGTTATAAATGAGGATAACATAGCGATTAAACTATAAGACCGGCTGTCTCTGTTAGACCTCAGATGACATGATATTGACTGGCCTATGTAGTATACCCCAACAATTACTATAGTATTACAATAACTGAAGGGTTAATATTTATGACACGTACGATGCTTGGGCCTTATGATAATGTATTATTTAATAGCTAAAGAAATAGGCGCCCTATAAGGTACTAATGTCATCATGAGGGAATAATATAACAGAGCATGCTGAGAATAGTTTACATTAGTTCTAAATATAGATGATAAATGTGTGGATAATATCATATCAGTCGAGAAGTATAGGAGCCTATGAGATATTTATAGTAATAGCGTATAGAACTAATATCATATGTATAATGGGAGTGAGAGAGATCCACTCTAGTTAGGACCTTGAGAGGGGGTGGTGTAAGTTGATGACTCTGTTAATGTACCCTCGTCATAAAAATGCCCTGCCACAAAAATTAACTAGTTTAGTTGGAAATCATAATTATCCAATGCCTTAGATATTCCTTTGGATAGCTAAATGCTAAATGCAGGTGCGGTATATAGTGCAGTTTTCCCAAATAAATGGCTGTTAGGATTCTCTCCACACCTCCCTTTATAGCAGATTATACTCATTTATATGGTTAGGTATCCTGCAATATGGCTGTAGAGCTCAGGGTATAGGGGAATTATGGAGAGGTAAAGATATAGCAGATTCATGAACAGTAGGTAAGCCTAATTAGTAAATAGTAAACCAGTAGGAGGACAGAGTGTGCTTTACATAATATCATCTTGTACTGTAACCGGAACAAGCTAGTGTGAAATAACATATAAACCTTTTAAAACAGTTAGAGCTGCTCAATAATAGAAGTAGCTATAGATAAGAACATTTAACTGCAGAATTGAGCTCCTTGAAACACAAGGAGGTGGGTTTCACTATCTAAAGCAAAACATATGAAACATCTATACACATATTACATACTGATAGTACAGATAATAATTCCAGGGTCCCCTTGATAACTAGCAAGGCAGTCAGCTGTATATTGGGATGCTTGATAATTTGCGTAGTTATATGTAGAAGAGGTAAGTATACGCCTGCTGTCTGACTACTACTAACTACTCTACAATGTCTTCAAGTAATAGCAGTATGTCACTAGGGAATTAGTTTATCTAGGACAGAGAAGCCATGCATATAAAAGGGTATAGACACAGTTAACTAATCCTTTGTACTTATATAGAGATAGCTTCAAAACATATGTAAACAGACTAAGGTGACAAGTATTGTAAGACTAATATTAAGGGTAACAAATAGAATATGCAAGTATTAGATAGGCTTAAGAGCCAAAGACAAGTTCCCAAGTTCTCAGTATAGTGACCTTGCAATGAGTGGAAGCAAATGTGTACCATAAAAGCAAAAGTAGCTAAGTGTTGCTAGTAGCCAAAATATCTGAGGTCAATATACTTCTGTCTTATAGCTATATGCCCATTCTCCAAAGTGCAAGATCTAGTCATGGAAGATGGCGGAGCAGACACTATAAATAAATTAAAGCCATGAGGCAGAGTGACCCAAGTCGCAACATTTTGTGACATGCTTAACCAACATAAACTGATAAACAGAGGACCTTACATAGAAAGTCCATATTGGATGAGAAAGTCTCAGGAAGGTTTTAAGTAGTAGGAAGGCACAAAAGTTCCTGAGAGCTTGAAAATAATGTCACTGGAATCATGAGTCGTCGCCCAAAATTTTCTCAAGTTCCAGTAGGGCAATAAGGACACTGATCCTAGATTTTGGGAATTCAATAACCTCAGCCGACACCCACTTTAATATCTTTGAGGGCTTGCAGAGAGAGTGACCCGATGAGAGGATTAGCAAACAGGGCTAACATCTGTGATCTGAGAGAACCAAAGGGCTTTATGAAGAATTCTGTGAGACCAATATTCTGAGGACTTTGCTGCGCTTGACCCTCTAGAAGTGTGAGTGCACTTGAATATGAGTAATACTGCTTGGGCTCCGGGGGGTCAACCACCCACACACCAAAGCTGTAGGGATTGAGAGCAATACTGCTCTTGCCTTGAAAGGAATTTAGTTGGAAGCATTCAAGGTTTTCTGAACCCGGCCACCACAAGAATGCGTGCATCATTCCAGCAGCCTCCGCCATTGTTGTATGATCCGCTTGTGCTGCTTCGAGTATGGTGGATGAAGACGGGTCGATCTTAGCTGAGCTCAGGTCCTCAGGCAAGGATTCGGGTGGCGTGGTTGTGGGTTGGCTCGCTCTGACCGTAAGAGAGTCAAGAGGTCCCCGAATTGTTCCTCCATGTGTCTTCCGAAATTTAGTAATAGGCCCAGCAATGCCAGATTAAGATCTTCCTGGATCATTGTGATAGCGCGTGATGTACAATCTCCGTGCAGAGGTGGCTGTCGCAGGTCTGCCCCAGAATTCGATTTCTCAATATGCAATGTCAATAGCAGGCCCACTAGTGTGCTGTACCGTAGGTATCGACAGACGCTTACTGGGGAGCTACATGTAGAGTCCGCAGCATCATGGCAGTCTTCGGGACAGTCGGCTGCTCAGATGATTAATCTGCCAGTTTTCGTGCAGGGCTGCTATGTCTCAACATTTACCTCTCGTGTGTTAGGAGAGTAACAGTCTCAGGGCCCTATTGCGGCTCATGAACTCGGTGCTAGGTTGGTGAGACGGTGCGGCCTTAATGTGTCCGGAACCGGTCTTCTTGTCCCCATATTCGGCAATTGCTAATCGCTATGAATAAGTTGCATCAAGGTATCCTACTGAAGTGGGGAATAGGAAACTTTCAGATAGGGAAAAGAAGGGTTTATTACATTAATTAAAATTTTTTACAGAGCTCTGCTAAAACATGTCCGTTCACTCTGACTGCTGGCTCCGCCCACCGGAAAATAGTATTTTTGATAATTTTATTTTTAAAAAAAATATTAATTAAAGAATTTGGATTTCAAAATAATTTTGGATTTTGGAATTGTGGATTTGTAGCTGTATTAGTTGTGTGAATAACATTGTAAAACTATGATGCTGAAAAGAGTGAAATTTAGACCACACACAGCACCTTTGTTTTTGTAGTGTTAGTGAATGTCATATAGTAGTTTAAAATTGTTATATAATTAATATTGTATGTTCTACCTAAATCATGTCCCTTTAACCTTAATCCCTATGATCAGATGATTGACGTAGACTTGTGCATGGCCGAAAAATTTGGTTCGGATCTATTCGGATGTTTTCGAATTTTGGTTCGGATAGATTCGAATTCGGAAAAATTCGAATGAATTTGTTTCGGATTCATTCGGATTCGAAGAAATTCGGCTGGATTCGGTTCGGTTCAATTCGGAAATTCGGTATGTGTTAGGTGGGATGTGCTATGTATTAGACTAGTATTATGTACTGTATATTATGTGTAACCCATAGCAGAGTGATATAACCTAATATACTGTACAATACTAATATAATCCATGGCCATCCGAATGTAATGAATAAATCCGAACTAATTCGGATTTATTCGGTAGGATTCTGTACTACCGTAATTCGGAAATTCGAATCGAATTCGGAACGAATTGAAACGCACATGTCTAATTGACAGTCCCTGCTAGCAGCTGCCAGTTAGCAGGGGGTGGCATTGTACAAGTATTTCAGCAGAAATGCTTGTGCAATAATAAATGTGGACAGTGTATGCTGTCTGCATTTAGATATGTTGGGCGGACATGATTCGCTACAGCATTTAATAAATCTACCCCATTGCATGTATAGATATGTTCAAAGAATCTGAAGGTCACACTTAAAGGGATATTCCGCCAAAATTGGAATCCACATGGATGCATTTTAGTTTTGAATAGAAGATTTTTTGCAAGATACATGCATTAGCAAAAATGCTTCTAATATAAGCTATAGCTTTTTGAAAAGTGTACTTAAGTATGCACCGTGCACCAGCATTTTAAACACAGCACTTGGTCAGAGAGTCTAAGGTGTTTGTACTATCTATCGATGACTCCATTTTTTAATTGCTGACATGATACAAGCCCCACTAATGCTCTGAGCAGCTGCAGTATTTAAAATGCTGGTGCACTGAGAATCTCTATCTATGCTTCACATGCACGTGCAGAGCAAAATACTAACACTAAAACAGTGATAACTTTAACTAGAAGCATTTTTACCAATACATGTATATTGCAAATATGTTTCTATACAAAGATGCCATTCATCTATATCAATTTAAATTTGGACCGGAATGTTCCTTTAAGATTAAAAACAACAAACCTGTTATTACACTTACATGTGTAAAACAATCATCACATGAATTGACTTCAAATATTCAGCTTTTGCACATGCATGACAAAATAGTCAATTAAAACCAAATTTGATTAGGAGAATTAGAAAAGAAAATGCTTAGAACAGAACGGCTGATAAAGTGTAACTTGTGTTTCACAAAAGATATAAAATACTGTTAGTTAAAGGGACATGAAACAACATTTTTTCCTGATTTAGATAGAGCATGCAGTTTTAAACTGCTTTCAAATGTACTTCCATTCTCAAATTTGTTTCATTCTCTTAGTATCATTAGGTGAGTGAGCAGCAATGTATTACTGGGAGCTAGCTGATAACATTGGGAAAGCCAAAGACAAGATGCATATATGTGCCGCCACCAATCAGCAACTGCCTCCTAGTAGTGCACTGTTGCTCCTGAGCCCACCTAGGTATACATTTCAACAAAGGATACCAAGATAACAAAGCAAATTAGATTAAGTAAATTGGAAATTTGTTTAAAACTGCATGGTCTATCTGAATTATGAAAAAATCATTTTATTTAGCATTGGCAGAATACCAATCACCAGAACTGCTTGTGCCATGACAAATGCGGACAGCAAATGCTGTCTGCATTTAGCAATGTCGAGCGGACATGATTCGCGAATCATATCCACTCGACAAATGATAACTCAACCCCTAAAATTCAACAAAATTGTTCTGTAGAATGCTTTAAACCCTTAGGGGCCTTTCTATCAAGCTCCGAAAGGAGCGTGACGGCCCGTGTTTCTGGCGAATCTTCAGACTCGCCAGAAACAGCAGTTATGAAGTAGCGGTCACAAAGGCCGCTGCTCCATAACCCTGTTTGCAACAATTCAACCCGATCGAGTACGATCGGGTTGATTGACACCCCCTGCTGGCGGCCCATTGGCCACGAGTCAGCAGGGGGCGGCGTTGCACCAGC
Source organism: Bombina bombina (assembly GCF_027579735.1). NCBI lineage: Eukaryota > Metazoa > Chordata > Amphibia > Anura > Bombinatoridae > Bombina > Bombina bombina. The sequence goes on from NC_069510.1 coordinate 95,871,197, forward strand.
AGCTCTTGTGCAATGTTAAATGCGGAGAGCGTATTGCTCTCCGCATTCAGCGATGTCTTGCAGACATCGCACTGTCGGATCAGTTCCGCAAGACATTTCTTAAATATGCCGCTTTTTCTTTAGCAAAAACCTGTTCCCTTTTAGGATGAAGAGATTCATTACATTTCTCAGGCACTTGACCTCGTTAAATCTCTTTAATAGTCTCAAGATGTAAGATGGTTACATTTAACATTGCCACGCTGTTTCATGAGGATACTTTTACTAACATATCACTAACTGAGATGCATAATTACTGTTTATAAATATGTTGTTTTTTTTTCTTAGATAGAACAAGAACGTCTGGATAAAATTTGGCCAAAGCTAAGGGTTCTTGCCCGGTCTTCCCCAACTGATAAACATACACTAGTCAAAGGTAATGCTGAAGTCACTATTGATTATATATATATACGGTATATAAATATAGTATTTAGACTACATAGATGTTTGCAATACTGTAGACTATTAATGTACAAAACTATGCTTAATCGTAACAGAACTAATGTTAAAATGGTAGGTGGTCTAAAAAATAAAACGTACCAGGAGACGCTCAATGACCTAAATCTGTATAGCTTAGAGGAGAGAAGGGAAAGAGGTGATATGATAGTAACTTTCAAGTATATTAAAGGGACACTAAACCCAATTTTTTTCTTTCATGATTCAGATAGAGCAAGCAATTTTAAGCAACTCTCTAATTTACTCCTATTATCAATTTGTCTTCGTTCTCTTGCTATCTTTATTTGAAAAAGCAGAAATGTAAGGTTAGGAGCCGGCCCATTTTTGCTTCAGCACCTGGATAGCGCTTGCTGATTGGTGGCTTAAAAAGTTGCTTAAAATTGCATGCTCCATCTGAATTATGAAATATTTTATTTTTCTGTTTTTGTGTTTTGAAGCCACAACCTAATAAAATGGGTTGAGCTTGTAGGTATAATCAGATCTCATTACTTTATCACATTGGGTACATATACTTGCTTCTTTGGGGTAGATTTAACAAGGGGCGTATGGGGCTGCGGTCTTCAATCCGCCGATCCTATACAATCGGGCTGATTGACACCCCCTGCTAGGGGCTGATTGGCCGCGAATCTACAGGGGGCGGCATTGCACAAGCAGTTCTGGTGAACTGCTTGTGCAATGATAAATGCCGGCATTCAGCGATGTTTGTCAGCTACAGCGTATCATGTAGGACAGACATTGGTAAATCTACCCCTTTATCTTATATCTGTCCATAAACCATTTACCAATACTTGGATAGAACAATGAAAAATTAATACTTTATTACCTTATCTCTTCTATACCCCACTGGGAGTGTAATTTCTTCTATTAGTTGTGTTAACACAGCTTGGCGTTGAGGCCAAAAATTTTCAGGATAGGTGGGGATACCACAGGCTAAATCAACTATTTCAAATGCCAATATAAGGGTAATGGAACATTTAATACACTCCAGCAGGTAAAGTGGATCATTGGGAACAAATAAAAGGGGAGAACATATTTGAGTAAACTGTCTCTTTAACTTGTTGGGTGGCAGACTGAAATCATCCAGGTCGGATACGATCGGGGTGATTGACAGCCCCTGCAAGCAGCCGATTGGCCCCCAGTGAGGAGGGGGCGGCATGGCACAAACATTTCTCCAGAAATGCTTGTGCAATGTTAAATGCCGACATTGTATGCTGTCAGCATTAAGCGAGGTCGAGCGGATATGATTTGCAACAGGGACTCATGTCTGCTCGACAATTAATAAATCTACCCCATTGAAAAAACCTCCACAAGAGTTAGTAATGACAAACACTGTGGGACTTTAAGAATGCCTGGGATAAGTATAAGGCTTTCCAATGAACTAGATATGTTTACACTTTTAAGAAATATCGGGCAAACTTCTAATCTATGTTTTTATGTTTATCAGTGTGTACTGTGGATATACAGCATTTTTCCTGTATCATTTGTAGGGATAATCGACAGCACAATTGGTGAACAGCGTCAGGTTGTGGCAGTGACAGGGGATGGTACAAACGATGGCCCAGCACTTAAAAAGGCAGATGTTGGCTTTGCAATGGTAATAAATTACTGTTTATTCAAGAAGAATTTTGTTGGAATACACCGCTTGTCTAAATTGTATTACTTATATTATAAATACGTACAGAGTTCTATCAATTAACCTTAACCTTCTTATTGAATACCCCCATAACTCTAATATCTCCCCACTGCAAAAGAAACCTCCTGGCACATTTTAATAACCCCCCAACATTACCCGCTCATAATTAATCCGCCCTCCTAGATGATCACCTCCCCCACCACAAATAACTATAATCATCTAAAACTCCAAAGTTTAATTAATAAAAAAAAAAAAACTCTTAAAGGGACAGTCTACTCCAGAATTTTTATTGTTTAAAAAAATTGATAATCCCTTTATTATCCATTCCCCAGTTTTGCATAACCAACACAGTTATATTAATACACTTTTTACCTCTGTGATTACCTTGTATCTAAGCCTCTGCAGACTGCCCCCTTATTTCAGTGCTTTTGACAGACTTGCATTTTAGCCAAATAGTGCTGATTTATAAATAACTTTACAAGAGTGAGCACAATGGTATCTATATGGAATACATGAAATGGTGCTGTCTAGCTGGGAAAAACTGCCACAATGCACTGAGATAAGAGGCAGCCTTAGAAATTAGCATATGAGCCTACCTAGGTTTAGTTTTCAACAAAGAATACCAAAAGAACAAAGCAAATTTGATGATACAAGTAAATTGGAAAGACGTTTAAAATTACATGCCCTATCTGAATCATGGAAGTTTAATTTTGACTGTTTGGACAATAACATCACCTGCATAATTGTAGCAGTATGCAAATCTACCGGGCTGGAAACTAGGTTCTCTCCCCCCCCCCACACATATCTTGTTATGTTTTTAAAAAATATAGTTATACAATAATAAATAATGCATGACAAAATCATTAAAGGGACACTCAAGTCAAAATCAAACTGTCATGATTCAGATAGAACATTAAATTTGAAACAACTTTCCAATTTACTTCCATTAACAAAATGTGCTCAGTGTTTTTATATTTATACTTTTTGAGGCACCAGTTCCTACTGAGCATGTGCAAGAACTCACAGAATAAACGTATATGCATTTGTGATTGGCTGATGGCTGTCACATGATACAGGGGGAGTGGAAATAGACTTAACTTTGTCAACAAAAAATGTGCTACTCATTTGAAGCTCAGACTACTGGACCGATTTATTATGCCCCGAATTGACTGTTTCCGCGGAAACAGGGGTTAAGAAGCAGCGGTCTTAAGACCACTGCTCCTTAACTCATCCGCCACCTCTGAGGCGGCGGACAGCATTCAGCCCGATCGGTTGATTGACACCCCCTGCTAGTGTCTGATTGGCCGCGAATGTGCAGGGGGCTGCATTGCGCAAGAATTTATGATAAATGGTGACAGCGTATGCTATCGGCATTTATCGATGTACGGAGGATATGATCCACTACAGCAGATCATGTCTGTCCACACATTGTTAAATCGGTCCCTAAGTGCTATTGCATTGTATTTTTATCGTGTATTTGTTGATTATGCAAATTGACTGTATTGACTGGCCCTTTAAGAAAAAAGTGTTTGAACCAATTCTTACCCACCACCAACCAGTATTTTTCTGTGTTATTCATCTATTTCTTGTTATCATTCAGGGTATAGCTGGAACTGACGTAGCCAAGGAAGCGTCGGATATCATTTTAACAGATGATAACTTCTCCAGCATTGTCAAGGCTGTTATGTGGGGCCGCAATGTATATGACAGCATTTCCAAGTTCCTTCAGTTTCAGCTAACGGTCAATGTGGTAGCTGTGATCGTGGCCTTTACTGGGGCGTGTATTACTCAAGTAAGTACCTTCATCAGGCACAAAATGTGTATTATAAATAAAGTTTTCACAACCGCTCCATAAAGCTTGTTAGTCTGACAATAAATCAAAAATTTACATTTAAAGGGGAAATGTAAATCATAAATTTGCTTTAAGGAATTTTACTGAGCAGTTTTTACTCTTTTGTTTATTTACATGTTTTTAAATTTAAATGTCACCGGAAAAAAAAATATTAAAGTCATATATAAGTATTTTTCCATATAATATTTTTTTAAACCTTAATTTTCTATTTATGGAAAGTAAATACAATCTCCTATTATTTGTTTTTGAAAACAGATCCTCTGTATTATTAAAACATAAATAAAGAAAAGACTACATGGATCCCATGTAAATCGACCAGAAGTGCATGAGTCATCTTAATAAAAGACAAATTGCTAGATTACGAGTGGAGCACAAAATTGCGATAAAAAGAGCGCAATATTTGCACTCCACTCGTAATACCAGCACACGCAAATGTGCGCTGGTATTTGAAGTCCCCCAAATGGAAGCTTTGCGCTCAATAGAGCGTGCTTCCATAGACTCGAATGGGAGCTTCGTTCTCATACTGTGAGACACAGCATGAGAACCAAGTGCAGCGAAGAGGGTAAGTCGTACAGCGATGGGCAGCAGTTTTAAATATATATATATATATGTATATGAATATACATATATATTTATGTGTTTATGTATATAGACATATTAACACATAAATATATATGTATATAAGCATATAAATATATACAGTATTTACAGGGAACACACAGTTCCCATAGACCGCAATGTAAAGGCACTTTTTAGTGCCGTTTTTTTTTCCATACACCCTACAGCCGCCATCTTTAGCCCCCAAAAACTGCATAGTGCAGTTTTTTTATTAAAAAAAAATATATTTTTTTATTAAATAATAAACTAAACAATACTTTAATTTGGGACCAATTGGGGCACTTCTAAAAAATGAACCAAAGATCTGACCTCTTGTTAATTCTTTGAACCCTAATTGCTACCACGTGCTAGCGGTAGAAATAACCAGCCACTTGTAATGGCTGGTTATTTATCCAGCACCCGTAAACGGGAGAATTTGCCCGTTTGCGGGCGTGCATTAAATTAGCGCTACACTTATAATCTGGCCCAATATATACAAATTAATTTAAAATAAAGATGCCACTTTACCAAATGGCGATAACATAAATACATTGACTGTATTACCTTTCTAATTTCCAGGACTCTCCTCTAAAAGCTGTCCAAATGCTCTGGGTAAATCTAATTATGGACACATTTGCTTCACTGGCTCTTGCAACGGAACCACCAACAGAATCTCTCCTTTTGCGTAAACCTTACGGAAGAAACAAGCCTCTCATCTCTCGCACCATGATGAAAAATATCCTTGGCCATGCAGTTTATCAGCTTATCATTATTTTCACACTGCTTTTTGTTGGTAGGTATAGAAGGAACTACTTTTGTTTATTCTGTATGTGAAATGTATCCTTGCTATACATTTCACTGTTTGGCTGATGGTTTTTCTCATTATTACCTATGAGCACCCTATTTAAGAGTTACATCAAACACATCTTCTGTATATTTGCTTTGTAGGTGAAATCATTTTTGACATTGACTGTGGACGAAATGCACCTTTACACTCTCCTCCATCTGAGCATTACACCATCATCTTTAACACCTTTGTCATGATGCAGTTATTCAATGAAATAAATGCACGCAAGATCCACGGAGAGAGGAACGTTTTTGATGGAATCTTTGGGAATCCAATCTTCTGTAGCATTGTGCTGGGCACTTTTGCAGTCCAGGTAAGTAACATAGTAGATGAGGTTAAAAAAAGACAGAAGTCCATTGAGTTCAACCTATACAAATCTAATATGCTTACAAAAAAGCTCCAGTTGAGCTTAAAGGGAAAGTCAACACCCAACACAACTGGATTCCATATGTTTGTAACGCAAACGAAGATCCGCCTGCACCGGCTCCCTTCTCTATTACCTCTATCCTTGTCCTAGGAATCCTTCCAAATACATACGTTACTCTAGTCGAAATATGGCCGCCAAACTCCTCCCCCTCCTCCTTCTTCCCATCTCACTTCCAAATCACGCTCGTTCATGAAGGGATTGATGATGCGCACGATATGTCATTGCGCATGCGCATTTGTAAATCAGCAATCGGACTTGACGCATCCAATTAATTAGATCAGTGTTAAGTAATACGGTACTGTTTAAAATATAATACATCGGAAACTATTGGGAAGAATAAAGTTCCGCTTTTTTGGTTCCTATTGAATCGCGCATGCGTGAAACACTGTGAACGAGTGAAGATTCTGACCGAGTATTCCATTCTAATTGGAGGATGGATTGAAAGAGAAGGTTAGTACATAACCGTGGGGGGAGTTTGGCGGCCATATTTCGACTACATTAACGTATGTATTTGGAAGGATTCCTAGGACTAGGATAGAGGTAAAAGAGAAGGGAGCCGGTGCAGGTGGATCTTCATTTGCGTTACAAACATATGGAATCCGGTTGTATCAGGTGTTGACTGTCCCTTTAAATTAATCCCATTTAAAAAGTGACCCGTTTAATACAAGCAATCATATCCCTGACTTCTGTTTCTAGCCAGAAATGTATCCAAACCATTTTTAAATGTACCTATGGTATTGGCATTCACTACCTCCTTTGGTAATGAGTTCCACAGTTTTATTGCTCTTACAGTGAAAAAAACATCTCCGTTGCAGAAGATTAAATCTCCTATACTCCAGCCTTAAATTGTGACCTCTTGTCACAAATAATTTTTGAATAAACAGAGCTTCTGCCATCTCTGTATATGGGCCCTGAATATATTTATAGAAAGTAATCATGTCACCTCTCAAACACCTTTTCTCCTGTTAAGTGTGATCAGTCCACGGGTCATCATTACTTCTGGGATATTAACTCCTCCCCAACAGGAAGTGCAAGAGGATCACCCAGCAGAGCTGCTATATAGCTCCTCCCCTCTACGTCACACCCAGTCATTCTCTTGCACCCAACTAATAGATAGGATGTGTGAGAGGACTGTGGTGATTATACTTAGTTTTTATAACTTCAATCAAAAGTTTGTTATTTTAAAACAGCACCGGAGTGTGTTGTTCCTTCTCAGGGAGAATTTGAAGAAGAATCTACCTGAGTTTTTTCTGTATGATTTTAACCGGAGTAGTTAAGATCATGTTGCTGTTCTCGGCCATCTGAGGAGTGAGGTAAACTTCAGATCAGGGGACAGCGGGCAGGTTCACCTGCAAAGAGGTATGTAGCAGCATATTATTTTCTGAGAATGGAATTGAATAGAAAATACTGCAAATACCTATATAAAGTAAGTTCAGCCTTAAATGCAGTGGTAGCAACTGGTATCAGGCTGTCATGTATGTATATTTTCACTTCAGTATTCTGGGGAATGGCATTTCACTGAAATAATACTGTTTACATAAAACTTTAGCCTATTTTGCAGTTAAAACGGCTTGCAGCAGGCTTTTTATGACAAATACATTTATTGATGTGAAACGTTTTTGCTGGCATGTAAAATCGTTTATATTTCTGAGGTACTGGGTGAAAACTTATTTGGGCATTAGTTTTATCCACTTGGCGGGCATTTTGTTGGATTTATGACAGTTTACTGATCTCCCTCACTGTTGTGTGTGAGGGGGAGGGGCTGAATTTGGCGCTTTTACTACGCATCAGAAATTCAGTCACAAGTCTGTGTATTGATGCTACTTTAAATAAAAGTCAATCTGTACAAATTGAACAGCTTTCACCAGACAACGAGAGGAAAGTTATGCCGTCTAACTCCCCTCACGTGTCAGTACCTGCATCTCCCGCTCGGGGGGTGAGTGATATTGTAGCGCCGAGTACATCAGGGCGGCCATTACAAATCACATTGCAGGACATGGCTAATGTTATGACTGAGGTTTTGTCAAAATTACCAGAACTTAGAGGGAAGCGGGACCACTCTGGGGTGAGAACAGAGTGCGCTGATAATACTAGGGCCATGTCAGATACTGGGTCACAGTATGCGGAACATGAGGACGGAGAGCTTCAATCTGCAGGTGACGGTTCTGATCCCATTAGAGTGGATTCAGACATTTCTAATTTTAAGTTTAAGCTTGATAACCTCCGTGTACTGTTAGGGGAGGTATTAGCGGCTCTGAATGATTGTAACACCGTTGCAATTCCAGAGAAATTATGTAGGCTGGATAGATACTATGCGGTACCGGCGAGTACTGACGTATTTCCTATACCTAAGAGGCTTACAGAGATAATTACTAAGGAGTGGGATAGGCCCGGTGTGCCCTTTTCCCCCCCTCCTGTATTTAGAAAAATGTTTCCAATAGACGCCACCACATGGGACTTATGGCAGACGATCCCTAAGGTGGAGGGAGCGGTTTCGACTCTGGCTAAGCGTACCACTATCCCGGTGGAGGATAGCTGTGCTTTTTCTGATCCAATGGATAAAAAATTAGAAGGTTACCTTAAGAAAATGTTTGTTCAACAAGGTTTTATATTACAACCTCTTGCATGTATTGCGTCTGTCACGGCCGCATCAGCCTTTTGGTCCGAGTCCCTGGAAGAGACTCTTGACTCAATAACTATAGAGGAAATTTCAAACAAGCTTAAAACAATTAAGCTAGCTAATTCATTTGTTTCAGATGCCGTTGTACATTTAACTAAACTTACGGCTAAGAATTCCGGATTCGCCATTCAGGCACGCAGAGCACTGTGGCTAAAATCCTGGTCAGCTGATGTTACTTCTAAATCTAAGTTACTCAACATACCTTTCAAAGGGCAGACCTTATTCGGGCCCGGTTTGAAGGAAATTATCGCTGACATTACAGGAGGTAAAGGCCACGCCCTGCCTCAAGACAGAGCCAAGCCGAAGGCTAGACAGTCTAATTTTCGTTCCTTTCGTAATTTCAAGACAGGAGCAGCATCAACTTCCTCTGCACCAAAACAGGAAGGAGCTGTTGCTCGCTACAGACAAGGCTGGAGACCTAACCAGTCCTGGAACAAGGGCAAGCAGGCCAGAAAACCTGCTGCTGCCCCTAAGACAGCATGAATTGAGGGCCCCCGATCCGGGACCGGATCTAGTGGGGGGCAGACTTTCTCTCTTCACCCAGGCTTGGGCAAGAGATGTCCAGGATCCCTGGGCGTTAGAGATCATATCTCAGGGATATCTTCTGGACTTCAAATCCTCTCCCCCAAAAGGGAGATTCCATCTGTCAAGGTTGTCAACAAACCAAATAAAGAAAGAGGCGTTTCTACGCTGTGTACAAGATCTTTTATTAATGGGTGTGATCCATCCGGTTCCGCGGTCGGAACACGGACAGGGGTTTTACTCAAATCTGTTTGTGGTTCCCAAGAAAGAAGGAACCTTCAGACCAATCTTGGATTTAAAGTTCCTAAACAAATTCCTAAGAGTTCCATCGTTCAAAATGGAAACTATTCGGACAATCCTACCCATGATCCAAAAGGGTCAGTACATGACCACAGTGGATTTAAAGGATGCTTACCTTCACATACCGATTCACAGAGATCATTTCCGGTATCTAAGGTTTGCCTTCCTAGACAGGCATTACCAGTTTGTAGCTCTTCCATTCGGTTTGGCTACGGCTCCAAGAATCTTCACAAAGGTTCTGGGGGCTCTTCTGGCGGTACTAAGACCGCGAGGAATCTCGGTAGCTCCATACCTAGACGACATTCTGATTCAAGCTTCAAGCTTTCAAACTGCCAAGTCTCATACAGAGTTTGTACTGGCATTTCTAAGATCGCATGGGTGGAAGGTAAACGAAAAGAAGAGTTCTCTCGTTCCACTCACAACAGTTCCCTTCTTGGGGACTCTTATAGATTCTGTAGAAATGAAGATTTACCTGACAGAAGACAGGTTAACAAAACTTCAAAACGCCTGCCGTGCCCTTCATTCCATTCAACACCCGTCAGTGGCTCAATGTATGGAGGTGATCGGTTTAATGGTAGCGGCAATGGACATAGTCCCCTTTGCACGCCTACACCTCAGACCGCTGCAATTGTGCATGCTAAGTCAGTGGAATGGGGATTACTCAGACTTGTCCCCCACTCTGAATCTGGATCAAGAGACCAGGAATTCTCTTCTGTGGTGGCTTTCTCGGCCACATCTGTCCAAGGGGATGCCATTCAGCAGGCCAAATTGGACAATTGTAACAACAGACGCCAGCCTGTTAGGTTGGGGCGCTGTCTGGAATTCCCTGAAGGCTCAGGGATCATGGACTCAGGAGGAGAGTCTCCTGCCAATAAACATTCTGGAATTGAGAGCAGTTCTCAATGCCCTTCTGGCTTGGCCCCAGTTAACAACTCGGGGGTTCATCAGGTTTCAGTCGGACAACATCACGACTGTAGCTTACATCAACCATCAGGGAGGGACAAGAAGCTCCCTAGCTATGATGGAAGTATCAAAGATAATTCGCTGGGCAGAGTCTCACTCTTGCCACCTGTCAGCAATCCACATCCCGGGAGTGGAGAACTGGGAGGCGGATTTCTTAAGTCGTCAGACTTTTCATCCGGGGGAGTGGGAACTTCATCCGGAGGTCTTTGCCCAAATACTTCGACGTTGGGGCAAACCAGAGATAGATCTCATGGCGTCTCGACAGAACGCCAAGCTTCCTTGTTACGGGTCCAGATCCAGGGATCCGGGAGCGGTTCTGATAGATGCTTTGACAGCACCTTGGACCTTCGGGATGGCTTATGTGTTTCCACCTTTCCCGATGCTTCCTCGATTGATTGCCAGAATCAAACAGGAGAGAGCATCAGTGATTCTAATAGCGCCTGCATGGCCACGCAGGACTTGGTATGCAGATCTAGTGGACATGTCATCCTGTCCACCTTGGTCTCTGCCTCTGAGACAGGACCTTCTGATTCAGGGTCCTTTCAAACATCAAAATCTAATTTCTCTGAAGCTGACTGCCTGGAGATTGAACGCTTGATTTTATCAAAGCGTGGATTCTCTGAGTCAGTAATTGATACCCTGATACAGGCTAGGAAACCTGTTACCAGAAAGATTTATCATAAAATATGGTGTAAATACCTGTATTGGTGCGAATCCAAAGGTTACTCTTGGAGTAAGGTTAGGATTCCTAGGATATTGTCTTTTCTACAAGAGGGTTTAGAAAAGGGTTTATCCGCTAGTTCTTTAAAGGGACAGATCTCAGCTCTGTCCATTTTTTTACACAAACGTCTGTCAGAAGTTCCAGACGTTCAGGCTTTTTGTCAGGCTTTGGCCAGGATTAAGCCTGTGTTTAAAACTGTTGCTCCGCCATGGAGTTTAAACCTTGTTCTTAACGTTTTACAGGGCGTTCCGTTTGAACCCCTTCATTCAGTTGATATAAAATTGTTATCTTGGAAAGTTCTATTCTTAATGGCTATTTCCTCGGCTCGAAGAGTCTCTGAGTTATCAGCCTTACATTGTGATTCTCCTTATCTGATTTTTCACTCGGATAAGGTAGTTCTGCGTACTAAACCTGGGTTCTTACCTAAGGTAGTCACTAACAGGAATATCAATCAGGAGATTGTTGTTCCATCCTTGTGTCCTAATCCTTCCTCAAAGAAGGAACGACTTCTGCACAATCTAGATGTAGTTCGTGCCCTAAAATTTTATTTACAGGCAACTAAAGATTTTCGACAAACATCTTCCCTGTTTGTCATTTACTCTGGTCAGAGGAGAGGTCAAAAAGCTTCGGCTACCTCTCTCTCTTTTTGGCTTCGTAGCATAATACGTTTAGCCTATGAGACTGCTGGACAGCAGCCTCCTGAAAGAATTACAGCTCATTCCACTAGAGCTGTGGCTTCCACTTGGGCCTTTAAGAATGAGGCCTCTGTTGAACAGATTTGCAAGGCTGCAACTTGGTCTTCGCTTCATACTTTTTCCAAATTTTACAAATTTGACACTTTTGCTTCTTCGGAGGCTATTTTTGGGAGAAAGGTTCTTCAGGCAGTGGTTCCTTCTGTATAAAGATCCTGCCTATCCCTCCCGTCATCCGTGTACTTTTGCTTTGGTATTGGTATCCCAGAAGTAATGATGACCCGTGGACTGATCACACTTAACAGGAGAAAACATAATTTATGCTTACCTGATAAATTCCTTTCTCCTGTAGTGTGATCAGTCCACGGACCGCCCTGTTTTTTATGGCAGGTCTAAATTTTTAAATTATACTCCAGTCACCACTGCACCCTTTAGCTTCTCCTTTCTCGTTGGTTCTTGGTCGAATGACTGGGTGTGACGTAGAGGGGAGGAGCTATATAGCAGCTCTGCTGGGTGATCCTCTTGCACTTCCTGTTGGGGAGGAGTTAATATCCCAGAAGTAATGATGACCCGTGGACTGATCACACTACAGGAGAAAGGAATTTATCAGGTAAGCATAAATTATGTTTTTTCTAGAGAAAACAGACCCAGTTTGGCTAATCTCTACTCATAGCTTAAATTCTTCATTCCCCTTATTAGCTTTGTGGCCCTTCTCTGATTTTTTTCTAGGTCTGCAATGTCTTTTATTTAGATGGGTCCCCAGAACTGAACTCAATACTCAACAAATTGTTTCCTTTAGCAAGTAATCAATGATAGAGGTAAAACAATTAGAGCTGAATGTCCTATTTCTGTGTAACAGGACTGTAGCAATAGTAATTTTCCTAAATATGTATTTTTATAATGGCTGTTTATTTTCTTTGACAAGCTATATTATTGCTTAGGTCTCAAGGTTGTCCAGTCTGAGGCCCTTAGTCACAGTACCACCTGTCTGTGCTTAATATCTGTTCTCCTCTTCCTAACATTTGGCCTGAAGCAGAAATGTAGTTAGTAACACTTTGAAACTGGAATTGCACTCCAAGCTGGTTATGTCCAGCATATGTCCATCCATTGTTATAGACAGGCATTTAGCTGTGATCTCATACTGCCTCTAATCATCTTCATCACACAGTGAGTCTCCTATTGAAAGCACATGCTGGAGAAAACATTGCTTTCCAAGGACGAGTTAGCAGGCTTGATTGTGGGGTGGTCATTAATTTGTGATCAAGCAACAGTAGTTTAGGAAGTGCTTATAACACATTAACCCAAAGAAAACCAATCTATATAAAATGTAATTTTGCATATACTTGGACTTGCTCAGAACCGCATAGCCACTCTTGTGAACTATTGCATTCAAAGCAGTCAGGAGCCGCATACATATATATATATATATATATATATATATATATATATATATATTTTATTATTTTTTATTATTTTTTTTTGCAATATACTTACATTATTTATTTTGTTCCTTTTTACTGTAATTCCATTCTGAAATGATGAGCTTTTCAGTTCCGGTTAGAAATGGATGTGCAGGACACTGTTATATTCCACACAGCCTATGGCTTCACACTCTAGTGACCTATTTATAACTGTCCTTAATTGGTCACAACAGAGAAGGTAACCTAAGTTACAACATGGCAGCTCCCATTGTTTTAGAGACACTAAGGGGTAGATTTAACAACAGTCGAGCGGGCACGATTCGCTGTAGCATACGCTGTCGGCATCTAACATTGCACAAGCATTTCTGGTCAAACGCTTGTGCAATGCCGCCTCCTGCCGCTAGCAGGGGCCGTCAATCATCCAGATCGGATTGGATGATTTCAGTCTGCCACCTAAACTTCCATTTCAGAGGGACCTGAAACGATGGGGCTCTGAAGAATCCGCTGCTTAATGAATGGAGCCCTAAAACCCTACACGTATTTTGTCAAGATTTAAAGACAGCTAATGAAAAGTACATGTTATTCTCAGACTAATCTTTTCTTTGAATGTATTATTCTGTCTTGCATTTATTTATGGCTAGATTACGAGTAGAGCTACATCGTGAGGGTTTGCACTCGTCGGGCTTAACGATCGTATTACGAGTTGAAAGTAAATGCAATCACTTGAGCGCAATCGCGATTTACGTTAGAATGATTACCGCGACTTCGGAGCTCTGGTTAACTGTTTTGCAAAACTAGAAAGTTGCACAAAACACATCAAAAATACATTACAAATTACAGTTCCACTCATAATAACACTATCTAATACAAATGATTTAAAATATATATATTTCACAAAAGTTATAAGCACTCAAAAATGGGGGTCTCAGGTGTTTGGAAAAAAAGGCAGACAAAGGGCTTTAACATTGAGATACATACAGGTATATGTCTAAACATGGCTATGTATGTATATATATATGTGTGTGTGTGTGTGTATATGTATTTATACGTGTATATATGTATTTACAGACATACTGGGGGCTACTTATCAAGCCGTCTACTTTTCTGGCTTCGCCGGCCCAATACGTCCGCCTAAGCTCGCCTACCTTCGCCGCCGCGGACCTTGAATACGTTCGCCTAAGTTATCAAATAAAGCTGTCAAAAAGCCGCGGGGCGATGAGCAGCGGACTGTGACAGTTATCACTCATCCGATCTCGCTGCCCTTCGGCTTTTTCCCAGCTTTATTGCTAGCCTGTCACTAAGCACTCACACAAAACTACACTGTTCTACCCCCTATACCGGCGCCCCCGGAGGCCCCCGCAACTAAATAAAGTTACTAACCCCTAAACCGCCGCTCCTAGACCCCGCCGCAAGTCTTATAAATGTATTAACCCCTAAACCGCCGCTCCCGGACACCGCTGCCACCTACATTATACCTAGTAACCCCTATCCTGCCCCCCTATACCGTCGCCCTCTATTATAAAATTATTAACCCCTATCCTGCTGATCCCGCACCTCTCCGCAACTAAATAAATAGTTTAACCCCTAAACCGCCGCTCCATGAACCCGCCGCAACCTATAATAAATTTATTAACCCCTATCCTGCCCCCCACTACGCCGCCGCCACTGTAATAAAATGATTAACCCCTAAACCTAAGTCTAACCCTAACCATAACGCCCCCCTAACTTAAATATTAATTAAATAAATCTAAATAAATTAGCTCTTATTAACTAAATGAATCCTATTTAAAACTAAATACTTACCTTTAAAATAAACCCTAATATAGCTACAATATAAATAATAATTATATTCTAGCTATCTTAGGATTTATTTTTATTTTACAGGCACCTTTCAATTTATTTTAACCATGTACAATAACTATTAAATAGTTATTAACTATTTAATAGCTTACCTAGCTAAAATAAAGAGAAATGTACCTGTGAAATAAATCCTAACCTAAGTTACAATTACACCTAACACTACACTATACTTTAATAAATTATTCCTATTTAAAAATAAATACTTACCTGTAAAATAAACCCTAAGATAGCTACAATGTAATTAATAATTATATTATAGCTATCTTAGGATTTATATTTATTTTACAGGTAACTTTGTATTTATTTTAGCTAGTTAGAATAGTTATTAAATAGTTATTAACTATTTAATAACTACCTAGCTAAAAGAAATACAAAATTACCTGTAAAATAAATCCTAACTTAAGTTACAATTAAACCTAATACTACACTATCATTAAATTAACTAAATAAACTACCTACAAAGAACTACAATGAAATACAATTACATAAACTAACTAAAGTACAAAAAATAAAAAAAGCTAAGTTACAAAAAATAAAAAATTAAGTTACAAACATGTTAAAAATATTACAACAATTTTAAGCTACTTACACCTAATCTAAGCCCCCTAATAAAATAACAAACCCCCCCAAAATAAAAAAAATCCCTACCCTATTCTAAATTACATAAATTTCAAAGCTCTTTTACCTTACCAGCCCTTAAAAGGGCCATTTGTGGGGGCATGCCCCAAAAAGTTCAGCTCTTTTGCCTGTAAAATAAAAATACAACCCCCCCCCCAACATTAAAACCCACCACCCACATACCCCTAATCTAACCCAAACCCCCCTTACAAAAACCTAACACTAATCCCCTGAAGATCATCCTACCTTGAGTCGTCTTCACTCAGCCGAGCCACCGATGGAACTGAAGAGGACATCCGGAGCGGAAGAAGTTAATCCTCCAAGCGGCGCTGAAGAAATCTTCCATCCGATGAAGTCATCATCCAGGCGGCGCTGAAGAAGTCTTCGATCCGGCCGATGTCATCTTCAAAGAGGCGCTGAAGAGGTCTTCTATCCGGGCGAAGTCATCTTCCAAGCCGGGTCTTCAATCTTCCTTCCGCCGACGCGGAACCACCTTCTTCACCGACGGACTACGACGAATGACGGCTCCTTTAAGGGACGTCATCCAAGATGGCGTCCCCTCAATTCCGATTGGCTGATAGGATTCTATCAGCCAATCGGAATTAAGGTAGGAAAATCTGATTGGCTGATGGAATCAGCCAATCAGATTCAAGTTCAATCCGATTGGCTGATCCAATCAGCCAATCAGATTGAGCTCGCATTCTATTGGCTGATCGGAACAGCCAATAGAATGCGAGCTCAATCTGATTGGCTGATTCCATCAGCCAATCAGATTTTCCTACCTTAATTCCGATTGGCTGATAGAATCCTATCAGCCAATCGGAATTGAGGGGACGCCATCTTGGATGACGTCCCTTAAAGGAGCCGTCATTCGTCGTAGTCCGTCGGTGAAGAAGGTGGTTCCGCGTCGGCGGAAGGAAGATTCAAGACCCGGCTTGGAAGATGACTTCGCCCGGATAGAAGACCTCTTCAGCGCCTCTTTGAAGATGACATCGGCCGGATCGAAGACTTCTTCAGCGCCGCCTGGATGATGACTTCATCGGATGGAAGATTTCTTCAGCGCCGCTTGGAGGATTAACTTCTTCCGCTCCGGATGTCCTCTTCAGTTCCATCGGTGGCTCGGCTGAGTGAAGACGACTCAAGGTAGGATGATCTTCAGGGGATTAGTGTTAGGTTTTTGTAAGGGGGGTTTGGGTTAGATTAGGGGTATGTGGGTGGTGGGTTTTAATGTGGGGGGGGGGTTGTATTTTTATTTTACAGGCAAAAGAGCTGAACTTTTTGGGGCATGCCCCCACAAATGGCCCTTTTAAGGGCTGGTAAGGTAAAAGAGCTTTGAAATTTATGTAATTTAGAATAGGGTAGGGATTTTTTTTTATTTTGGGGGGGTTTGTTATTTTATTAGGGGGCTTAGATTAGGTGTAAGTAGCTTAAAATTGTTGTAATATTTTTAACATGTTTGTAACTTAATTTTTTATTTTTTGTAACTTAGCTTTTTTTATTTTTTGTACTTTAGTTAGTTTATGTAATTGTATTTCATTGTAGTTCTTTGTAGGTAGTTTATTTAGTTAATTTAATGATAGTGTAGTATTAGGTTTAATTGTAACTTAAGTTAGGATTTATTTTACAGGTAATTTTGTATTTCTTTTAGCTAGGTAGTTATTAAATAGTTAATAACTATTTAATAACTATTCTAACTAGCTAAAATAAATACAAAGTTACCTGTAAAATAAATATAAATCCTAAGATAGCTATAATATAATTATTAATTACATTGTAGCTATATTAGGGTTTATTTTAAAGGTAAGTATTTAGTTTTAAATAGGATTCATTTAGTTAATAAGAGTTAATTTATTTAGATTTATTTAATTAATATTTAAGTTAGGGGGCGTTAGGGTTAGGGTTAGGTTTAGGGGTTAATCATTTTATTACAGTGGCGGCGGCGTAGTGGGGGGCAGGATAGGGGTTAATAAATTTATTATAGGTGGCGACGGTGTAGGGGGGGCAGATTAGGGGTTAATAAATGTATTATAGGTGGCGACGGTGTAGGGGGGGCAGGATAGGGGTTAATACATTTAATATAGGTTGCGGCGGGTTCAGGGAGCGGCGGGTTAGGGGTTAATACATTTATTATAGTTGCGGTGGGCTCCGGGAGCGGCGGTTTAGGGGTTAATATGTATAGAGTAGCTTGCGGTGGGCTCCGGGAGCGGCGGTTTAGGGGGTAATAACTTTATTTAGTTGCGGCGGTGTAGGGGGGGTCAGATTAGTGGTGTTTAGACTCGGGGTACATGTTAGGGTGTTAGGTGTAGACAGCTCCCATAGAAATCAATGGGATGTCTGTCAGCAGCGAACTTGTACTTTCGCTATGGTCAGACTCCCATTGATTCCTATGGGATCCGCCGCCTCCAGGCTGGCGCTTTGAAAACCAGGTACGCTGGGCCGTAAAAGTGCCGAGCGTACCTGCTAGTTTTTTGATAGCTAGCAAAAGTAGTGAGAATGTGCCGCACTTGTGTGCGGAACATCTGGAGTGACGTAAGAATCGATCTGTGTCGGACTGAGTCCGGCGGATCGAAGCTGACGTCACAAAATTCTACTTTTGCCGGTCTCAAGCCTTTGATAACTAAGGCGTATCAGCCTCGCCACAAATACGCTGCGGAATACGCAGCGTATTTGAGGTTGACGGCTTGATAACTACCCCCCACTGTATATTCACATATAAACACATAAATACATACGTATACTTATATAGACTTATATATTGGTGCATTGGAACCCTCTGCCGTTAAGTAGATGAAAACATGGAAAAGCATATTTATGCAATATTCATTTTAAATAAAGGTTTGAATTATGTATTCTCTGTAAATATTTAACATTCTAATGATCTGCACATGTTCTACATATTTATAAACATATATCCTATATATATATATCTGTATCTATATATATATATATATATATATATATATACGTATAGATATATATTTTACCGAAAAAACATCAGGTTTATATAGAAATATTTATTTCCGCATTTATCATTGCAGAAGCATTTCTGGTGAAATGCTTGTGCAATGCCGCCCCCTGTTCACTGATGACCAATCGGCCGTTAGCAGGGGCTGTCAATCATCCCGATCGTAAAGGATTGGGTTGATTTCAATCCGCCACCTAACTTCCGTTTCAGGCAAAGTTAGAAAGCTGTTTGAAAATGTCATGCCCTATCCAATCGATTGAAGCAAGGTTTTCCCAAGCTTGAGTTTTATAAGAGAAAAATGCCTAAGTAAAATGTGTTCTTCAGATTACTATGTTAAGTAATATTTACTGCCTATGCAACTTAGCTCACATGCTGTTTTTTCCTATCTCGTTTCAGATTTTGATTGTGCAGTTCGGAGGGAAACCCTTCAGCTGTTCTCCACTAAACGCCCAACAATGGCTTTGGTGTCTGTTTGTAGGAGTGGGTGAACTTGTCTGGGGACAGGTGAAATTAAATTCCTATAATCCACATTCAATTCCCTTCATCTCACTTTATTATTTTTTTCTCAAAAAAGCACCATATTTTTGTGTTGATTGGAAAAAAAAACACGTTTATGAAGGTTTGACATTAAAGGGACACAAAACCCAAATGTTTTCTTTCTTTTTAGCAACTTTCTAATTTACTCCTATTATAAATTTGTCTTCATTCTCTTGTAATCTTTATTTGTAAAAGCAGGATTTTAAGCATAGGAGCCAGCCCATTTTTGGTTCAGTACCCTGGGTAACGCTTGTTGATTGGTAGCTTCATTTACACAACAATCAGCAGGCGTTTCCCAGGTCCTGAACCAAAAATGGTCTGGCTCTTAACCTTACATTCCTGCTTTTTCAAATAAAGATAGCAAGAGAACGAAGAAAAATGTCTAATAGGAGTAAATTAGAAAGTTGCTTAAAATTGCATGCTCTATCTGAATCATGAAAGAAAAAAAAATTGGTTTTGTGTCCCTTTAAGTTGCTTTATTATCCTTTCTTATCAGGTGATCTCCTCAATTCCAACAAGCCATCTTAAATGTCTGAAGGAGGCAGGGCATGGTCCTGGAAAAGATGAAATAACGGATGAGGAACTAGCTGAAGATGAAGAAGAAATTGATCATGCTGAAAGGGAACTCCGCCGTGGTCAGATCCTTTGGTTCAGAGGCCTGAACAGAATCCAGACTCAGGTAAAGTGCTTTTCATGACTTTCCAGACTAAAAATACTAATGTATATATATTTTTTAAAATGTGCATCTAATTTTTAATCCAAGCTTGTTATACCTTTTCTTTTTAATTCATAATCATCATCGAGGACAAAGGAACAGCTGTCTGCCATGCTGGACAAAAACAAAATATAATCATTTTCCTTTCTGCTGTGTTATCAAAAGCGTATTACCAAAGAATGAAGACTGCTGAACTTTCCCTTTATACCATTTGGTTCTGCATGTCAAATACAATAATCATTTTAGCTTAAAGCGTTGTGAAACACAATTTTTTTATTTCATGTTTTAGATAGAGAATACAATTTTAAGCAACATTATTATCTAATTTACTTCATTCTTTAGATATTCTTTGTAATAGAAATAGCAATGCACATGGGTAAGGCAATCACATAAGACATCTATCTGCAGCCACCAATTAGCAGTTACTGAGCCTATATAGGTATGCTTTTCAATAAAGGATATCAAGAGAATAAAGCACATTAGATAAAAGAAGTCAATTGGAAAGTTTTTTAAAATTGCTTGTTCTATCTAAACCATGAAATAAAAAAATTGGGTTTCATATCCCTTTAATCTGTATCTTTAAAAAAGAGGCTTTTTTGTTTTTTTCTTACAGTGGGAAACTACAGATTGTAGAGAAATATAGCTGTTTATTGCAAATAATTGATTAGTGATTGCCAGACATTTTGATACCTGAACATTTTATTAGAAAATACAAAAGTAAATTTAATGCACATATCCAAGCAACTGTTTAAGTCATATCTTTAGTCATTATATTTACACTATTTCAGTAAAAGAAGATAGTAAGGGCTTTTGTTTCCAGTAAAAGAACCTAAACCGGCATCCCGGAGGACGCCTAATTTATTTTTGTTGTGGTCAGATTTTCATACATGTAGCTACAGTATATCTGTATATACAGATCAGTTTTGTGTGCCATTGATAGTCTCCAATAGTTATCATATGCAAGAGATATAGCATATAATAGGCCGGCCAACTTAATATATTAAATCCATACAATATACAAAAGGTGCTTTATTTGGGGGACTGCACAGCAGGAATCAGGAAGATGCCTATATTTTCAGACAGTGACCAAAAATAGGCCCGGGTATCTTAAGGCAGAGCAGACAACTCCCCTCACCTTTTTAGCTAACCATACCTCAAAGCAGAAAAGTATAAGGTACTAGTTTGATTTACAAAAACATTAAAAGTTTTGCCACTGTACTTTTAAATTATCTGTCATTAAATAGTAAAAAAGTGAAATGTAATTTAAAAAAGCAAGTCACATTTAAAGAATAAGCGCTTATTGCTCATTAGCCTGCGTAGTCACAATCACTCAAAATAGCAGCCACCTAAGCACTTATCACGCATACGTTGCACTATAAGTGAGAAAAAACACACAAAGACATCCATAGGCAGTTGGTACCCATATGCACAGGCAAAGCATCCACAATCACACACAAACAAGCACCCACAGGCATCATCAAGAGGAGTTGCTTCTCTGTGACTGGCTCACAGACACAGCAAGTCAGTGAAATGCAGGGCAAGGCTGGCCCTACATCATGCACAAATAATAATGCTGGGGACTAGGTGGGGCTAAGGTAACTAGGCCTAGTCCACAACTGGCCCCGGCTCACTGGGAAAATGCCCTGTATGCCCTATGGCCAGTCCGGACCTGTTTTCAGACAGGTAATCATAGCATTGCCACGTGAATGACATTGTGTATGGGGATTGATAAAGGCCATACAATTTGCATTTTGGCCACCTAGCTAATAATTATAAGTGTGATCCTTTTTCCTGTAGGGGGAACTGGCAGACTAACAAAATCTCCTTTTGTAACCCCTTCATTCTTAGTTCTGTCGATCACAGGGCTTTAAGCACTCTTAGTAGAAGAACCAAATGTGGTACCACATTAGGAAAAAGTGGTATGAACTGTTCCAGGAGGTTATTTTAGACTTTAGACTTTTATGCATCAAACCATATAGAACCAGATTACACGTAAAGTGCAAACGTTTGTGCGCAAGCAATAAGGGGTTTATCGTGGGTGTTTGCGCTCATCTGGCTTACCGCTGGTATTACGAGTTGGAAGTAAACACAATTGCTTGAGCACAATTGCAATTTACGTTAGAATAATTACCCTGTCCACAGATCTCTGATTAACTGTTTGGGGAAACATCACATTTGCACAAAACACATCAAAAATACATTACAAAGTTTAGTTACACTCATAATAACACTAACTAATAAAAACTATTTTAAACAAATAGTGCACACAAAAGTAATAAGGGCTCAAAGATTGGAGGTGTCAGGTGATAGAAAAAAAAAGGCAGGCAAAGGGCTTTAACATTGAGATACATACATATACATGTCTAAAGATGTATATGTAGGTATATGTGTGTGTATATATATATATATATGCATACATATGAATTTATTTCCATATATATGTATTTACAGACATATATATATATATATATATATATACACACATAAAAACACATAAATACAGATGTACATATATATATATATATATATATATATATATATATATATAAACATATAGAAGCACATCAGAGCCCTTTGCAGTTAAGTAGATGAAAACATGTAAAAGAATATTTATGCAATATTCAAATTTAATAAAGGTTTTTACTATGTATTTACTGTAAATATTTCACATTCCAATGTATATATGTTTTTTTTTTTTTAAATAGATATTCCTATATTTATCTTTATAGATCTATACCTATATATAATCAACTATATGTATATGTATAGATATATATTGTACAAAAATAAATATCATATATATGTAGAAATATGTATTTATGAATAAATAGACCATTTTATTGTATGTGAAAAACACTGGAATGTGAAATATTCATATTTTCATGTCGGAACGAGAGAGTGGGGTGTTTTTCCACTTTTTTTTCCCCATTGACCTCTATGGTGGAATACGTGAACACGCACGCAATATTCTAACTTCAGATTTTTGCGCTTGTCAGGTTAGTACGCGAGCAAAGACAGTTTACTTTTAACTCATAATACGAGCGCAACCCGAGGCGCACAAAAAAATTACTTCTAGTGCAATTAACGCTCGAGCGGGAGCGTTAATTAGTGCTCCATTTGTAATCTTGCCCATAATTTTACTTCTTCTTTAGTCTTTATTTGAAAAGACAATAAGCCATTTTATGGACTAGACATTAAAAAGATGCTTACATACAGAGAAGACAATACTAGAGGAACACAAAATGGCAATTTATTCACCAGGAACACCATAAAGATCATTCCATTTAAAGACTACCATTTCAACTTGGATAGCACAATGGGGTAGATTTATTATATGGTGGACTGACATGATTGGCTGTCTGCATTTAACATTGCACAAGCATTTTTTGTGAAATGCTTGTGCAATGTCGCCCCCTGCACATTCGCAGCCAATCGGCCGCTATCAGGCGGTAATGGATCGAGATGATTGAAGTGTGCCACCTAAAAGGTGGCAAACAAGTTAAGGTGCAGCGGTCTTACTACCACAATGAGTTGTAAAGGGATATAAGCAAAAGAGAGAACCAATTCATTTGGGCTCATTCTACAAGGGCATTCTCAGCAGCTGCATCACTTTCTGAGCTTTGACAGGGACAGTCTTTTTGAAAGACATTTCATACAAGTGAGCTAAAATAATTAGATTAAATAAAATATGTTGCATGAGTATATGCATTTCATAGTATTGATATTTAAATTAAAAGTTTGAAACATGTCCCCTGTACTGAGTGGCACTACTCAGCATACTTATCTATTTTCTAGTTGTCTTCTAGAGCTATGCACTTTCTATAGTGGAAGCAACATCTTCCTTCTGAATATTTTTCTGTTATCATATTCAGAAGTCAACATAAAGTCAATGTGGAATCTATTGGACCCAACGAGTTTTGCCAATGCTTTAAGATACAGTTATTCTGACACTTACAAGAACCACAGCAAAATATTTTTTTGGCTTGATGCCTCCTTGTATTTATAGTGGCTATTTCTTTTGGATATCACATTACCGATGATAATTCTATGTAGCGCATTCACATTAAAGTTGTTTTTACTGTATTCATTTGCTTACTTCCCTGGTTTTCTCATCATATTTTTGAAGACATAAAATTCACCAGAAGGTTCCACTTTAAAGGGACCCAAATGTTGAAGCACTTGAAAGTGATGCAGCATAGCTGTAAAAAGCTAAAAATATCACTTGAACATCTCTATGTTAAAAAGGAAGATATATTAACTCAAAATGTGCTAGATATTCACAATCACTGTAAAAACACTTTAAGCAACCTATCAGGATGCTAGTCCCAGGACTTGAAAGAGGCACAGTCATGTTATTTTCCTACTCAGTTGAAGGAAGTTCATGAGATCAAAGCAAAGCATGACCTCAGCACTGCTGATGCTGATTGGCTATTGTTTTGTTTTTTATTCAACGTGCAGCTGAACAGCAGCTGAAGTATAACTGTTAACTGAGCACTTACTGTGGTGAGTTGAAGAAATTGTGACGGAAATATCTTCCTTTTTTACATAGAGATGCTCACCTTTTTACAGTTATACTGCATCAGTTTCAAGTGATTTAGCATATGAATATTATGTCCCTTTAAGTATTGCTCTAATGCAACTACTACAAACACAAAACTGATGGAAAGCGCATACATTAAGGGTCAAACACAAATATATTCAGATCACTTCCTAGGTCTGAAAAAACATCAAGAAATATAAATACACAATTGTTTGCACTAAGAACAAGTTCTACAACCCCTAAAAATATAAACAAAATTATAGAGCTTTTTTTTTTTTTTAATTAAACAACTTAGTTTACAGCTTGAAGTTGACACTGAACATATAACCAGTTATTTACATTATATCTTCCACAATATAAAACCTGAAAAATAGAAACACAAAACATAATAGGGGTAGATTTAACAAGCAGCAGATACTGCTTTCTACGCCCAAAGTTTCCTGCTTGCCGGAAACGTAAGCTAAGAAGCAGCTCCTTAACTTGTCTGCCACCTTTTAGGTCGGGATGATTGACACCTCCTGCTGGGTCGGCATTGCACAAGCATTTCACTAGAAATGCTTGTGCAATGTTAAATGCAGACAGCATATGCTGTCGGCATTTAGCAATGTCGGGCGGACATGATTCGCTACAGCGAATCATGTATGCCCGACACTTGTTAAATCTACCCCTAGGCGTCAATGTGCAGTGTATTTATACACCAAAGTATGTCCTACTTAAACTACATGCAGAAAAACATAATATATGCTTACCAGATAAATTCCTTTCCTTCCTGGCCACCAGGAGGAGGCAAAGACACCCCAGCCAAAGGCTTAAATATCCCTCCCACTTCCCCTATCCCCAGTCATTCTGCCGAGGAAACAAGGAAAAGTAGGAGAAACATCAGGGTATAAAAGTGCCAGAAGAAATAATATAAAAGGGAGCTGCCCAACAAAAATAAACTATGGGCGGGGTCGTGGACTCTCCCTGCCAGGAAGGAAAGGAATTTATCTGGTAAGCATAAATTATGTTTTCCTTCCATAAGGCAGAGAGAATAACGACTTCATTCCTTACTTTTGGGAAAACTATACCCAAGCTCCTGAGGACACTGAAGGAATAATGGGAGGGAACAAAAAAGAGGCGGACCCTACTCTGAGGGCACCACAGCCTGCAAAACTTTTCTCCCGAAAGCTGCTTCCGCCAAAGCAAACACATCAAACTTGTAAAATTTAGAAAAAGTGTGTAAGGAGGACCAGGTAGCCACCTTACAAATCTGATCCATAGAGGCTTCATTCTTAAAAGCCCAGGAGGAAGCCACTGCTTTAGTGGAATGAGCCGTCTCAGGAGGCTGTCTCCCCGCTGTCTCATAAGGTAAGCGGATGACACTCCTCAACCAGAAAGATAGGGAAGTCGTAGTAGCCTTCTGACCCTTACGCTTCCCCGTACAGATGACAAAAAGGAAGATTGTCTGAATTCCATAGTAGCCTGAAAATAGAACTTCAATGCACGAACCACATCTAGATTGTGAAGCAAACGTTCCTTCGTTGAAGAACGATTAGGACACAAGGAAGGAACAACAATTTCTTGATTAATGTTACAATCCAACACCACCTTAGGGAGGAACCCTAATTTAGTATGTAAAACTGCCTTATCAGCATGGAAAACCAGATAAGGGGGGTCACATTGCAAAGCAGAAATCTCAGAAACTCTGCACTCAGAGGCAATAGCCAACAAAAAAGAACCTTCCAAGATAACAATTTAATGTCAACAATATGCATAGGCTCAAACGGAGCCTGCTGCAAAACACTAAGAACAAGATTGAGGCTCCAAGTCAGAGCCCCAGATCTAAACACAGGTCTAATCCTAGTCAGAGCCTTAACAAAGGACTGCACATCCGGAAGCTCAGCCAATCTCTTGTGCAGTAACACCGACACGGCCGATATCTGTCCCTTCAGGGAACTAGCAGATAGACCCTTCTCCAGTCCATCCTGGAGAAAAGATACAATTCTAGCAACCTTAACCTTTTGCCAGGAAAAGCCACGCCCTTCATACCAGTACAAGTAAATCCTCCACACTCTATAGTAGATACGACGAGTAACTGGCTTACGAGCTTGAACCAGAGTGTGTCGATAACACTCTCAGAAAACACTCTCTAGGCTAAGACTAAACGTTCAATCTCCACGCAGTCAGCCTCAGAGAATCTAGAGTTTGATGAGCGAAGGGACCCTGTATCAGCAGATCTCTGCGACAAAGGTAAACTCCACTGAGGATATGAGGACATCCCTACCAGATCCACAAACCACGTCCTTCAAGGCCACAATGAAGCAATCAGAATCACTGATGCTCACTCCTGCTTGATGCGAGCCACTACACAAGGTAGAAGCGGTAATGGAGGAAAAAGATATGAGTCTGAACCTCCATGGTACTGATAAGGCATCTATCAGTTTCGCCTGAGGATCCCTCAACCTCGACCCGTACCTGAGTAGCTTGGTATTGAGGCAGGATGCCATGAGATCTATCTCCGGCATCCCCCACTCGCTGCATATCTCTGCAAACACCTCGGGGTGAAGAGACCATTCCCCTGGGAGAAAAGATTGCCTGCTGAGGAAGTCCGCTTCCCAGTTGTCTACACCCGGAATGTGGATTGCTGACAGCGTACATCTGTGAGTCTCCGCCAAATCTAGTATCTGAGATATTTCTCTCATCGCCAAGGGACTTCTCGTTCCCCCCTGATGGTTGATGTAGGCAACCGAGGTTATATTGTCTGATTGGAATCTGATAAACTGGGATGAACCCAGAAGGGGCCAAGCCTTCAAGGCATTGAAGATTGCCCGGAGTTCCAATATATTGATCGGAAGGGAGGACTTCTCTTGAGTCCACAGCCCTTGTGCCTTCTTGGCACCCCAAACGGCTCCCCAGTCGGAAAGGCTTGCGTCCGTAGTCACAATCTCCCAGGACAGTCTTTAGAAGCACGTGCCTCGACATGTTGTCCAGCACAATCTGTTGCAACAGATCTGAATGGTCGCTGTTCCATTGTCTCAGCATGCATAGTTTTAAGGGTCTGAGATGGAATCTGGCAAAGGGAATGATGTCCATACAGGACACCATGAGTCCGATCACCTCCATACACTGGGCCACTGAGGGTCTCAAGGAGGCCTGGAGAGCAATACATGCAGTAGTTAGTTTGCAACATCTCTGATCTGTAAGAAATATTCTCATGGATATGGAGTCTATTATTGTCCCCAGGAAATTCACCCTTGTACTTGGAGTAAAAGAACTCTTTTCTAAGTTTATCTTCCATCCATGTGATCGAAGAAGACTGAGAAGGGACTCTGAGTGTTCTTCCGCTAGACAAAAAGATGGTGCCAAGATATTGTCCAGGTAAGGCGCTACTGCAAAACCTTGTGTTCTGGCAACGGCTAGAAGAACCCCCAGAACCTTTGAAAATATCCTTGGAGCAGTAGCTAGGCCACACGGAAGAGCTATGAACTGGAAGTGCTGGTCCAGAAAGGCAAACCTCAGGAGCTGAAAATGTTCCCTGTGTATTAGAATGTGAAGGTATGCATCTTTTAGGTCTATGGTGGTCATAAACTGTCCTTCCTGAACCAGTGGAAGGATTGACCGTATTGTCTCTATCTTGAAAGAGGGAATGCTCAGACACTTGTTTAGGCACTTTAAGTCCAGAATTGGACGAAAATTCCCTCATTTTTTAGAACCATGAAAAGGTTTGAATAAAACCCCAGCAGTCTTGATAAAGCCTAAATACAGGTGAAACACGTTGACGTTTATTCAAGGGTCTAAAGAAAGTACAAACATTATTGAAAGAATACAAGCAGTCTTTTTTCAGTGAAAATTAATACTCTGCTCAGAGTAAGGAAAAGACCACAGAAGAAGACCCGGAAGCTAATGTTTACAGCGGAATGATACATACTAAAAGTGGAAGTGAGAAGAACCGGTAAAGTATCCCCACTATAAATTTATTTGTCTCAATACTGCAACAAATCTTTGCAAATATATTGGACCGCTTACACAGATTGTAACTTTAACGAATCAGCTTATATATCAGAGTCAGACCCGTTAAAACCCTGAAAGTTTTTATGCAACCCTGAAAGTCCTTATGCAAGTTTTTATGCAAGTATAATCAAGTTTACAAGAGTGTATCAAGTTTTTTACTACCAGGGTGGATTGATACATCACACAAGTGAACTTTCTAACAAAAAGTGAACTTTGTATCAGCACAATCACTGGTGGATTACATTTATTAAACGCATCGTAATATATAATTTTAACTGTCTAAAGGTGGTTTTGATTAATCAGACACAGCAGTGTGGAAAGTGGTAGAAATATAGAGCTCTAAACACTGACCAGGAGACGTCCTCTCTTACTTTGTATATGGTTTTTGTATGTGCATATAGCATTAGACCAATTGTTTTTTAATGCAAAACTATTTTATGTTTTTTTACAATTAAAATAAATTTTATATATTAAATTGTATATTGTTGCAGTACTCATAACTGTTAGTTTAGAACTGTTGATGTATAACCCTAGCTTTCTAGTATTTTAAGTACTGGTTAAGCGCTGTTTATCTTACCTTTTTTGAATAAACCCCAAACCTCTTTCTGCTGTAGGTACCGGGACAATTACTACTAGAAAGGAGAGATCCCGTACGCAACCTAAAAAGGCAGTCCTCTTTCTGGTTGTCACAGTTCTGTCACAGTTCAGAATCTGCTTAAATAAAAGGACCAAATATGCAGTTTAATAATTTGTATATCACATGCTTCAGAAAATAAATTTGTTTGTTCCTATCTGAATCATTGAGCTAACAATACTGGTTAGTGATATGATTCAGTTAGAATTCAATTTACCACTATGTAGTTAGATGTTGTTTGATCTTTAACAAACACAAAACTGCAGTGTGGATTCAATCTATAAAGTTAAGTTTAGGCATAAATAAATATATAATGGAATCACTTAGATTGATAGAAACTTTCCTTTGGGATAATATTATCATCTGTGAGTGCACTGATCAGATAGAAAAACAATGTAGATACAATTGTAAAAGTAGATAAAAGTTCCGGTAACATAAGTCACTTCATATTCCAATCAGGTAATGGCAGTAATGACAATGAAAGTACTTTAGGCAGGACAAGTAGTAAGTGTTGAAAAACCCAAAGCGGTAAGTACTTACACGCTGAAGAGAGGGAGAGGAGACACAGACTGCAGCCGCGGTACAAGAGTTTGAGCGCGAAGTCCGTGCACAGAGGGAGGCGGTCCTGAGGCGGAGAAAACCAGTGACAGCGTAAACTGTCAGATTACTCAGAGGCAGATAGGTCCGAGAGGCAGGAGGCTTGGATGAATCCAAAACAGGGGAGGAACTCAATTACAAGCGATGAAGGGAAGGACAAGAGGTCCTTATAAAGGAAGCTTAGCCACCATATTTAAAGGTACAGTGTATAAGGCTCACAATATGACAGGTCCCCCACCCAAGGAAAACCTCCAGGTTTTCAAAAAGTGGGTCTATCCGGATGCCGTCTATGGAAAAGATTTATCAATCGGGGAGCAGAGACCTGTGAAGCAGATACCCAAGAGTCATCATCTGGGGTATAACCAGACCAGCGAACAAGATACTGTAAGTCCCCACGATACAGTCTAGAGTCTATAATGTCAGAGACCTCATAATCCACTTCCGAAGGTTGAGCTTCAGGGGCTATAGTCAAAGGGACTGGTTGCGTTTGAACAGGTGTGTATGGTTTCAGTAAAGAAACATGGAATGAGGGATGTATACGGAACTTCTCAGGTAATTGCAGGACTACAGTGTTGGGGTTAATGATCTTAGTGATCGGAAAGGGTCCGGTATACAACTGGTTAAACTTTGCCTTAGAAGCCGGAATTTTCAAATGCCAGGTGGATAACCAAACAGAATCTCCAACTTTATAATTAGGTGCTGGTCGCCTTCTAAGGTTATAATAATGTTGGTGTTGGTTTTGTGCCTGTTGAATATTTTCCTTTAAAAGATTAAAAGTTTGTGCTATAGAGTTGACCAAATCATTAACAACAGGACATGGCACATGGATGTTACGATGAAATTCATAATCTGGATCAAATCCATAATTTGCAAAAAACTGAGTCATTTGTGTGGAAGCATTCTTAGTATTATTATAGGCAAATTCAGCAGTTGCCAAGAAATCTGCCCACTTCTCTTGTTGTTGAGAACAATGAATTCTCAAGTATTGTTCCAAGGATTGGTTAGTGCGTTCACACTGGCCATTGGTTTGCGGGTGATAAGATGTAGTTAATTTTCTTGTGATATTCAACTTTTGACATAATGAATGCCAGAACTTTGACGTAAATTGACTTCCACGATCAGTTAAAACACTGGTTGGAAGACCATGTAATCTAACTATATGGTTCAAAAATAGGTCAGCTGTTTGTGAGGCAGTGGGTAATGCTTGTACAGGTAGGAAATGTGCCATTTTAGTAAAAAGGTCAATTACCACTAGTATTGTGGTGTAATTTTTTGAGGTTGGAAGTTCTACAATGAAGTCCATTGCCACTTCCTTCCATGGCCGTTCTGGAATGGGTAGAGACATTAAATATCCAAACGGCTTTTTATGTTCCTTTTTATATTGAACACAAATTGTACAAGTACGGACATATTCCTCAACTGATTTCCACATTTTTGGCCACCAGTATTTTCTTCTCAATAATTGATAAGTGTTTTGAACACCTGGATGACCATTTAGAATAGAGTCATGGTTTTGTTGTAATATACTTCCTTGTAAAGTAGGGGGTATATACAATAGATTGCCAAAATAGTACAATCCATCTGAACGTTTTGAGAGGTTGTATTTTTCTGGGTTACAGTCTCTACCTTGAGAATATTCTCTCTCTTGTTCTAAACTCAAGGTACAAGAGATGAATTGTGTAATTGGTAGTACAGTACCAGGTAGAGATCTTTTATTATCTGGCAAAGTCTGTCTAGATAATGTGTCTGCTTTTTTATTCCTTGTACCTGGTCTGTATTGAATATGGAAATTGAACCTGGAGAAAAACAAACTCCATCTGAGCTGTCTCGAAGATAAGGTGTGATTAGTTTGTAAATATTCTAAGTTTTTATGGTCTGTATAAACTAAAATTGGCGTCTCTGTCCCTTCCAATAAGTGTCTCCCATTTTCAAAAGCTGACTTAATGGATAGAAGCTCTTTTTCTCCAATAGGGTAATTAATTTCTGCTGGAGACAGAGATCTTGAAAAATATGCCACTGGGTGCATTGGTTCTGAGAGACTTTTCCTTTGAGACAAAATAGCACCTAAAGCACAATCAGACGCATCCACCTCAAGTACAAACTGCTTGGTGGGGTCTGGGAATTGAAGGATGGGTGCTGTAGTGAAACTAATTTTAAGAGTTTCAAATGCTTGTTGAGCTTCTGTATTCCAAATGAAAGGTACATGCTTTCCTGTGAGTCTTGTCAATGGTTTCACAATATGTGAAAAATTGTTAATAAATTTACGGTAAAAATTTGAGAACCCTAGAAAACTTTGTAACTCCTTTACTGTAGTTGGTCTTGGCCAGCCTGTTATAGCTGATATTTTTGTATCTTCCATATTGATACCTTCAGCTGTTATTCTATAACCTAAAAAGGAGATATCTTGTGTGTGAAAGATACATTTTTCAGG
This sequence comes from Bombina bombina, assembly GCF_027579735.1. NCBI lineage: Eukaryota > Metazoa > Chordata > Amphibia > Anura > Bombinatoridae > Bombina > Bombina bombina. The sequence goes on from NC_069510.1 coordinate 95,903,231, forward strand.
TTTAGCAAAGAGTTGGTTCTCTCTGAGTCTTGATAAAACTGTTGTAACATGTTTGATATGTTGTTCCAAGGACTCAGAATAAATTAAAATATCATCCAAATAAATTATAACACAGACATCCAATAAATCTCAAAATATCTCATTTATGAAATACTGGAATGTCGCGGGGGCATTACAGAGCCCGAATGGCATCACAGTATATTCGTACAATCCGTACCTAGTACGAAATGCTGTGAGCCATTCGTCTCCCTTCCTTATTCGAATTAAATTATAGGCACCCCTTAAATCCAACTTGGTAAAAATTGTTGCGTTACCCAAACGTTCAATTAATTCTGTAATTAGAGGCAAGGGATATCGATTTTTTCGTGTGACCTTATTTAGTTGCCTATAATCAATGATGGGTCTGAGAGTACCTTCTTTGTTACGTACGAAAAACATTCCAGCTGCTGCTGGAGAGGTGGATGGTCTTATGGACCCCTTTCTCAAATTTTCATCTAGATATTGTTTTAGATGTGAAAGTTCGGGTTGAGATAGGGGATAAATATGACCATGAGGTATTGGGGAACCAGGTAACAACTCAATAGGACAATCGAAAGCCCTATGTGGGGGTAAAGACTCTGCCTCTTTTTTGTCAAAGACATCTTGGAAAGAGGTATATTCTTTAGGTATAGGGTCTGGTGTGTTGTCTAAATCTGATTGTATAATACAGACTTTAGACAAACAGCCGTTTCTGCAGTGTTCCGAAGAAAATTGAATTTTATTTGTAGACCAATCAATAATTGGTTGATGTTGTTGTAACCATTTTAACCCCAAAATTATCGGGAATAAAGGAGAAGGTGTTATGTCAAAAGATATCTTCTCTATATGTCCTTCTTGTGTACTCATAACTATATTATGTGTCTGGTGTGTGATTGAACCGTTAATTGCCTGGCTACCATCAAAAACTCTTAAAACATAAGGATGATTAATGTTTTTTATTGGTATATCATGTTTACACACCACATGATAATCTATGAAGTTGCTTGTTGCACCGGAATCAATGAGTGCCTTCAAAGTAATCTCTTTTGATCCCCACTGCAAAGAAATAGGTAAGAGACAATAAGTTGAATTTCTACTACAATTGTCAGGGGATTTTGGTATCATATGTTTCTCACCTTTCTTTGTCTTTAGAAGGTTAGGGCATTCCTTGACCTCATGTTCTTTGGCAGCACAATAAAGGCAAAGATTATTATCCCTTCTTCTTTTTTCTTCTTCCATAGATAGGGGGCCCCTAATCACACCTATTTCCATAGGTTCATCAGGAGTTTTATACTGTTGAGAACTAGTGGGATTAACTATTCTCTTTACTACAGTTTCCTGACTAAATCTTTCTCTCTTTCTTTCCCTCAATCTTCTATCTATATTAATAGATAATGACATTAAATTGTCTAAGGTATCTGGAATATCAACTCGTGAAAGTTCATCTTTCAATGCATCTGACAATCCAAGTCTAAATTGATTCCTCAATGATATGTTATTCCATTGTGAATCTTTAGATACTCTCTTAAATTCTGCTATGTAGTCCTCTACGGGCCTTTTCCCTTGTTTTAGGGCTCTCATAGCATTTTCTGATGTTATCTGTTTGCAAGGGTCATCATAAAGTAAGGCCATCGCTTGGAAGAAATCCTCCAGACTGTCCAAGATAGGGTCATTTAGTTCAAAATAAGAGTTAGCCCATGTTCTAGGTTCTCCTCTTAAATAAGATATTACAGTTAGAACTCTCTGTTTATCTGTGTTATAAGTTTTAGGTCTGAGGGTGAAGAGTAAATAACAAGAGTTTTTGAAGTCACGAAATTGACTTCTGTCACCAAAATTTTTTTCTGGTGGTGATACATTTGGCTCATTGGTAGAATCTACAGTTAACTGTTTTGGGGTTACTGTGTCTTTAAGGATATCTTTTAATGTCTGGTTTTCTAATTGGAGTTGTCTTAACCCTTGTGAGAGTTGATCTACCCTCTGGGATAAATTATAAACATGAGAAGGCAATTCTGCTTGATCCATCTTTTTGGCTTGTAATTCTGTCACAGTTCTGTCACAGTTCAGAATCTGCTTAAATAAAAGGACCAAATATGCAGTTTAATAATTTGTATATCACATGCTTCAGAAAATAAATTTGTTTGTTCCTATCTGAATCATTGAGCTAACAATACTGGTTAGTGATATGATTCAGTTAGAATTTAATTTACCACTATGTAGTTAGATGTTGTTTGATCTTTAACAAACACAAAACTGCAGTGTGGATTCAATCTATAAAGTTAAGTTTAGGCATAAATAAATATATAATGGAATCACTTAGAATGATAGAAACTTTCCTTTGGGATAATATTATCATCTGTGAGTGCACTGATCAGATAGAAAAACAATGTAGATACAATTGTAAAAGTAGATAAAAGTTCCGGTAACATAAGTCACTTCATATTCCAATCAGGTAATGGCAGTAATGACAATGAAAGTACTTTAGGCAGGACAAGTAGTAAGTGTTGAAAAACCCAAAGCGGTAAGTACTTACACGCTGAAGAGAGAGAGAGGAGACACAGACTGCAGCCGCGGTACAAGAGTTTGAGCGCGAAGTCCGTGCACAGAGGGAGGCGGTCCTGAAGCGGAGAAAACCAATGACAGCGTAAGGTGTCAGATTACTCAGAGGCAGATAGGTCCGAGAGGCAGGAGGCTTGGATGAATCCAAAACAGGGGAGGAACTCAATTACAAGCGATGAAGGGAAGGACAAGAGGTCCTTATAAAGGAAGCTTAGCCAACATATTTAAAGGTACAGTGTATAAGGCTCACAATATGACACTGGTCTTGTAGACAGTCTGGAGAGTAGGAATCTGCCCCTGGGCGGATGAGATTTGAATCCTATCCGGTATCCCTGGGACACAACTTCCAGGACCCCCTGTACTTTCCAGTCTGCCCCTACTCGATCCAATCCCTCGGTGGGTTTCGCCATCTTAACTGGCACAGGAAAAGTCAGAGGGACCTTCCTGTCTTCATAAACCCTGTCTAATTTAGGGATCTTAGGTTCCTCAGGGAGCTTAGCCTCTGGAAACTCTAGCGTAAACAGAACCTCTTTAATAAAAAACGCAGATGCTCAATTTTAAATCTAAAGGAGGGTTCCTCCGCTGAAGGAGGTTTAGAAACTGAAGTCTCCGCCTCAGAAAGTTCACCCTCTGAAGCTACAGAGGTTAACTCATCCTCGAATAGCTAGGACATAGTAGCTAAATCCGACAAATATTTTGATGACTCTAGGTCAGGAGAACTATGTTTAACCTTTCTCTTGCTAGAGGAAGGTAAGGCACTCAGGGCAGCAGACACAGCCATTTGTAAATGCTTGGTAAAGTCCGCAGGAAAAAAGTCCCCTCCAGATGGAGGATTAGTTAAGCCGTGGGGGAACGGCATGTGGAGCGGGTAGCGTAGAAAGGGTAGTAATCTCTCGGGACTCAGATTCCTGAGAGGTAGACGGCTCAGAGAGGCTAATAACGCTATGAGTATTAGCAGGCTTGTCTCCCTTCTTAGACTTTACAACAGTGCTTAGGCAAATGGAACTAAATTGAGCAGGCGGGCAAACCACGGCCTCCTCACAATATAAACAGGAATTATTAATCAGTACAGAAGGAGCGAAACCTTCTAATGTAGTATCAGAGTCCTCCATAGCACAGACAAAAAAGAATGCTTTTAATAAAAAAATGGCACCTTTATAATCCCAATGGCTGGGGTACTCATCACCTCCTAGACCCAGACAGCTAACAGTGAAAATGTTCTCCTTAGGAGTGATGTCTGCAGCAGGATCGTAGGAAAATTAAGAGACTGCACCTGGTCACGTGGTGCGTAGAACAGGACTCCCCATGCTATGAAAAAGGCGCTAAGCTATTATGAGTTGCGCAATACTCAAAAACGAAAGTGAAACTTGTATTTTCCAATCCAAAAGCACACAGTCTATGAGCCCAAAAAACTCTCACATTAAAGCAGTTATAAATAACCCCCAGCTGTTCAAATAATCTCCCTGAAGGAGATATTAACCCTTGATCCTATCGAGCATAAAGGAGTCACACTGTGACCCTGTATAGCAAAAGTGAATATAAAAACAGTCTTACCCTCCAGGATCCATGCTGTGGAGTAGGCACAGCCTCTCAAGTGTGACAGTCTTGCAGCAATGCTCTGGCATGGACTTGAGTGTGTAACAGCAAGCAGTGAAACTTGTCAACACTGATTTGCTCAGGAGCTGTTAGGCGACAGTCTGGATGGGTTCGCAGAAACACTTTCCCTGCATCTCCAGGCTCTAACTTTCATCAATACTCTCACTGAGAGGTTGACATGATTACTTGAAACTCCAGTCCTTTCTTGAAGGGAACGTACCCATTAGAGGACTATCCAAATCTTCTGACACTTCTCTGCCACCTCCTATAGTGATGAAAGTCAAAGAATGACTGGGGGATAGGGGAAGTGGGAGGGATATTTAAGCCTTTGGCTGGGGTGTCTTTGCCTCCTCCTGGTGGCCAGGTGTTGTTTTCCCAATAGTAAGGAATGAAGTTGTGGACTCTCCCTGCCTTATGGAAGGAAAGGTATTTTGTCTCAAGTGATGTAAAATCAGCCAGGGCTTTCACCTCACAATGGTTCAAGCAGCAGCAAGCACAAGATATCAATTGGTGTCTCTTCTTGTATCAAGTACTCCAACATAGATTTGAGGATGATAATAATAAATGTCCACAACAATTTGCTAAAACTCTTAATTAAATTTAAAATTAATCTTCTTTTAACAATACATCAATGTGTTTTGGTTTAGCTTTTCAAGATAAAACATCTCAAAACCATTTTCCTTTTTAAATGTGAAATGACCAATCCCAGCTGTCTGACTAAATAAATTGGCCCATTAGGATACACTACTAGCTACAACTGAGTGGGGACTATGTAGGTTAAAAAAATATCATATCTTTTATTCAAGCATACCTGATTGAGGACTACCTATGCTTTTTCATTTGAAATAAACTGACCAAAATTTTATAGAGTACCTCAAAGGGAACTATGTGGTTTAAAGTCAGATATATACATATAATAATAATAATATTAATAATAAACATAAGGAATTTAAAATGTATACAATATCGCTTCTCTAAAGGGAACTACAATGCTACCACCACCACTGACGGCATATTTGGACAAGTTATAGGGCGTCAATAAATACAATTGCTCTGGATTTATACAAGCTTTTTTATCTAATGGATCAGCTAATACTAAATAAGACTGGAACAATGGAATGTGTAAAAGAGTTTGTTTGCTCACAATGCATCATATACTAAACCAGGAGAACCTTTTCATGCATATCCCTTTCCATATAGACCTTGCAGTTACGCATTTAAAGGTATGTATTATCACTAATTTCTGGTGCCATTTTGTACTGCTAGGTCACTGTTCTGGATGGGGTATTAAGTGAACAGGAATATAGACTTGTAACCAATAAGGACAAGAATCTGTTTTTTTTTTAATTATTTAGTTGTTTTTGTTTTGTTTTATCATTACGCACCTAAAATTGTAGCAGAACTGAAAGAACAGAGACCTGTACATTCAAAGATGGTTGATAAACCTTTGTGCAAGCCGTCTTGGATAAAATCTAAGATTTGTAGTAGACCTCAGGTAGAACTGCCATTCTTGTTTAAATTAATATAAAATTCACAATATGATAAATGAAAGGCCTATTTACTGAACATGACACATGGGTGGGCTCTTTGAGCCTTGATAATAAAACAAAAAAAAGAATTAGAAGTTGGAGCAAAAAACATTTATGAGCTGAGAACTCTTTCTGAATAGAAGAACCATCTCAAAACCTTTACGAGAAAGAACAAAAGGCTGAAAGTGGGAGTTCCAGGCCACTGTCTGTCTTTTTCACCTAAACATTGCTCAAGCATGTGGAATTCCTAAAGACTCTACTGCCATTGATAAGGATCTTACTATTTTGCAGTTGATGAGGTCTAATTTTTACTTGACTTGACCTTTTTTAGTTTTCTTTTGTGCTTATGTTAGAGTGGTCTGTTTTATTAAGAGTGGTTTCCCCTTTTCATTTGTTTAGTAAGGTTTTGAAGGCATTTGTTTGATGCTGGTGGAGTTTGTTCTATGCATCAAGTGGTGAACAGTTACGAGGCAGATTGAATCTAGGTATCCTGTAGCATGGAATTTAGTTGTGTAAGCAGTTTAATAGATTGAAACATAGATTTTGATGGCAAATTAAAGCTATAGAGCCAATAAGTCTGCCCAAAATGTCCTTATAGTGTAAGCTTATTTAATTTGTGGAATAGCCTTAAAGGGACACTGAACCCAATTTTTTTCTTTTGTGATTCAGATAGAGCATGCAATTTTAAGCAACTTTAAAATTTACTCCTATTATCAATTTTTCTTCGTTCTCTTGCTATCTTTATTTAAAAAGAAGGCATCTAAGCTTTTTTTGTTTCAGTACTCTGGACAGCTCTTTTTTATTGTTGGACGAATTTATCCACCAATTAGCAAGAGATCATGATCCCTTGTTCTAGAATTGCTCTTTTTGTGAAAGCTCCTTTAAGATATTTGCAAGTTTTTCTTCCCTCCTCTAAGCCTTATATATTTAGGTCACTGAGCCTTTCCTGGTTTTATTTTTTAGACAATATACCATTTTAGTACAAATTATTCTAATTTATTTATATCCTTCTGAAGATATGGCCTCCAGAATGGTACACAATAGTTAAGATGAGACCTAACTGATAATCTGTAAAATGGCATCAGAACTTTACGACTTCTGCGGCAAATAGCTCTACCTATACAACCAAACATTCTGCTGTCCTTACTCGGTGCAATACAACAGTTTACCAAATTTTAAATAATCTGAAGTAATGGTTCCCAAGTCCCATTCCTTCTTTGTAAGTCCGAAAAATTAGGATCCTGCTCAAAACAGATCATAATTATAATTACCGGCATAATATGTTATAGATCTGCATCATATATGTTTTCTATAGGGGAATCTAGAGACTCTTATTAAAAGTTTTTCAGGTTCTGTTAGAAGACTTTTAAGTTTTTATATATATATATATATATATATATATATATATATATATATATATATATATATATATATATATATATACTTCCTGTTATTTCTTAGAGGGTATGGTAACAATTTGTTTAAAGGGACACTGAACCCAAATTTTTTCTTTCGTGATTCAGATAGAGCATGCAATTTTAAGCCACTTTCTAATTTATTCCTATTATCAATTTTTATTCGTTCTCTTGCTATCTTTATTTGAAAAAGAAGGCATCTAAGCTTTTTTTTTTTTATTCAGAACTCTGGACAGCACTTTTTTATTGGTGGATGAATTTATCCACCAATCAGCAAGAACAACCCAGGTTCTTCACCAAAAATGGGCCGGCATCTAAACTTACATTCTTGAATTTCAAATAAAGATACCAAGAGAATGAAGAAAATTTGATAATAGGAGTAAATTAGAAAGTTGCTTAAAATGTCATGCTCTATCTGAATCACAAAAGAAAAAAAATTGGGTTCAGTGTCCCTTTAACTGGTTTATAGAATATGTTTAGTACATCCGTATATCAGGAGATAGGAAATATAATGTGCATGATAATTAAAGAGAAAAGTTAATTATGGAAATAAAGGCAACATTTGTGTATGGTAGTTTTTTTCCTATAGCAAAAACTCAAAATAAAAAGTTTCTTATAAAACACATAATTGTTCTTATGTAACATTATAAGTGAATCATACTGAGAAGCAATGTATCATGATTCTCTCAGCCTTTTCTTTTAAAATGAGTCAAATGTACAAATTAACTTGATGACAAACAACAAATAGAACAGAAAGAACACTGCATTACTTCTTTATCAGAAAGTGACTAGACCAAGGGGACTACTTTGGCCTGTATTTAATTATATAGAGACATTTAGTTGTGAGCCCACACTACTTTAACCCTCTCTGGATGACAATAATCATCTGATATATATCTTAAAACTACAAGATTTATGTTAAAGCAGCAAAAGGAAACACCAGGAAAGAGATATAGGAGATCATATATACATAATTATTTGTGAATCTTTAAACAAGATATAGCTACTGTAATGTAGGAACACATAAGTTAACAGCATGTAGGGTGGTGGCGGAAAACTGTTAGGGCACAGAAATTGGAAGAAATGAAATATTATAGCAGATTAGATATCAAGAACATCTGATTACAATAAATTGCTTTTTAAATATAGGCATCTTTTAAACAAAAAAAAAGAATAATTTTGCTTTCCTAAAAATGTTCCTGAGTACTCAATCCACATCACATCCTGAAAGATAGATCACTGCATTCAATTAACCATCAGATATGGATATTTGCACTAACAAATAGGATATAAATCAGTATTTTTATTGGTAAATTTAGCTGTTTCAATTTTGACATTCATGCATAAATTACTTTGGCTAATATTAAAGGGATATTAAACACAATTTTTTCTTTCATGATTCCGATAGAGCCTGCAATTTTAAGCAACTTTCTAATTTACTCCTATTATAAATAAAAATTATTATAAAAGTTCTCTTGGTATGTTTATTTGATAAATGGGGATTGAAAAATGGTAGCCACCAATAAGCAAGCGCTACCAAGGTGCTGAACCAAAAATGGGTCGGCTCCTAAGCTTTATAGTCCTGCTTTTCAAATAAAGATACCAAGAGAATAAAGAAAAAAATGATAATAGGGGTAAATTAAAAAGTTGCTTAAAATTGCATGATCTATCTGAATCATGAAAGAATAAATTTGGGTTTAGTATCGCTTTAACGCACACACAAAATAAATCACATATGCAAAAACAGACACAAACCTGAGGCTACCAATATTTATTTTCTTATATTTTTATTTCCTCATCACATGTTCAATGTTAAGAAACTTTTTTCAGTTTTTAAAAAAAACCAATTCTCATTCTCTTTCCCACAGATGGAGGTAGTGAGTACCTTCAAGAGAAGCGGTTCATTTCAGGGTGCTGTGCGTCGGCGTTCCTCAGTCCTCAGCCAACTCCATGATGTAACAAATATTTCTACTCCCACTCACGTAATTCTCTCTGCTGCCAATGCCACCAGCTCTGCTGGGAGTGAGTCCGATTTCCTTACTGCTCATCTATACACATATATATAGCAATCAGTTTACCTTCTTTTTTTGCAGTCTTGCATTATCTGCTCACAGTGATATATATTTGTGTGTGTATGTATATGTATGTATATATATATATATATATGTGTGTGTGTATGTATATGTATGTATATATATATGTGTGTGTGTGTGTATGTATATGTATGTATATATATATATATATGTGTGTGTGTGTATGTATATGTATGTATATATATATATGTGTGTGTGTATGTATATGTATGTATATATATATATATATGTGTGTGTGTGTATGTATATGTATGTATATATATATATGTGTGTGTGTATGTATATGTATGTATGTATATAACATAATTTATGCTTACCTGATAAATTTATTTCTCTTGTAGTGTATCCAGTCCATGGATCATCCATTACTTATGGGATATTAACTCCTCCCCAACAGGAAGTGCAAGAGGATTCACCCAGCAGAGCTGCTACATAGCTCCTCCCCTAACTGCCATCACCAGTCATTCGACCGAAAACATGCAGAGAAAGGAAAACCATAGGGTGCAGTGGTGACTGTAGTTTAATGGAAAAATTACCTGCCTTAAAGTGACAGGGCGGGCCGTGGACTGGATACACTACAAGAGAAATACATTTATCAGGTAAGCATAAATTATGTTTTCTCTTGTTAAGTGTATCCAGTCCACGGATCATCCATTACTTATGGGATACCAATACCAAAGCTAAAGTACACGGATGACGGGAGGGACAGGCAGGCTCTTTATACGGAAGGAACCACTGCCTGAAGAACCTTTCTCCCAAAAACAGCCTCCGAAGAAGCAAAAGTGTCAAATTTGTAAAATTTGTAAAAAGTATGAAGAGAAGACCAAGTTGCAGCCTTGCAAATCTGTTCAACAGAAGCCTCATTCTTAAAGGCCCAAGTGGAAGCCACAGCTCTAGTAGAATGTGCTGTAATTCTTTCAGGAGGCTGCTGTCCAGCAGTCTCATAGGCTAACCGTATTATGCTACGAAGCCAAAAGGAGAGAGAGGTAGCCGAAGCTTTTTGACCTCTCCTCTGACCAGAATAAACGACAAACAGGGAAGACGTTTGTCGAAAATCCTTAGTTGCCTGTAGATAAAATTTCAGGGCACGGACTACATCTAGATTGTGTAGCAGACGTTCCTTTTTCGAAGAAGGATTAGGACACAAAGATGGAACCACAATCTCTTGATTGATATTCCTGTTAGTGACCACCTTAGGTAGGAACCCAGGTTTAGTACGCAGAACTACCTTGTCTGAATGAAAAATCAGATAAGGAGAATCACAATGTAAGGCAGATAACTCAGAGACTCTTCGAGCCGAGGAAATCGCCATTAAAAACAGAACTTTCCAAGATAACAACTTGATATCAATGGAATGAAGGGGTTCAAACGGAACCCCCTGTAAAACATTAAGAACTAAGTTCAAACTCCATGGTGGAGCAACAGTTTTAAACACAGGCTTGATCCTAGCTAAAGCCTGACAAAAAGCTTGAACGTCCGGAACTTCTGACAGACGTTTGTGTAAAAGAATGGACAGAGCTGAAATCTGTCCCTTTAAGGAACTAGCGGATAAACCCTTTTCTAAACCTTCTTGTAGAAAAGACAATATCCTCGGAATCCTAACTTTACTCCATGAGTAACTCTTGGATTCGCACCAATATAAGTATTTGCGCCATATCTTATGGTAAATCTTTCTGGTAACAGGCTTCCTAGCCTGTATTAAGGTATCAATAACTGACTCAGAAAAACCACGTTTTGATAAAATCAAGCGTTCAATTTCCAAGCAGTCAGCTTCAGAGAAATTAGATTTTGATGTTTGAAGGGACCCTGGATCAGAAGGTCCTGTTTCAGAGGTAGCGACCAAGGTGGACAGGATGACATGTCCACTAGATCTGCATACCAAGTCCTGCGTGGCCATGCAGGCGCTATTAGAATCACTGATGCTCTCTCCTGTTTGATTCTGGCAATCAATCGAGGAAGCATCGTGAAGGGTGGAAACACATAAGCCATCCCGAAGGTCCAAGGTGCTGTCAAAGCATCTATCAGAACCGCTCCCGGATCCCTGGATCTGGACCCGTAACGAGGAAGCTTGGCGTTCTGTCGAGACGCCATGAGATCTATCTCTGGTTTGCCCAACGTCGAAGTATTTGGGCAAAGACCTCCGGATGAAGTTCCCACTCCCCCGGATGAAAAGTCTGACGACTTAAGAAATCCGCCTCCCAGTTCTCCACTCCCGGGATGTGGATTGCTGACAGGTGGCAAGAGTGAGACTCTGCCCAGCGAATTATCTTTGATACTTCCATCATTGCTAGGGAGCTTCTTGTCCCTCCCTGATGGTTGATGTAAGCTACAGTCGTGATGTTGTCCGACTGAAACCTGATGAACCCCCGAGTTGTTAACTGGGGCCAAGCCAGAAGGGCATTGAGAACTGCTCTCAATTCCAGAATGTTTATTGGTAGGAGACTCTCCTCCTGATTCCATTGTCCCTGAGCCTTCAGAGAATTCCAGACAGCGCCCCAACCTAGTAGGCTGGCGTCTGTTGTTACAATTGTCCAGTCCGGCCTGCTGAATGGCATCCCCCTGGACAGATGTGGCCGAGAAAGCCACCATAGAAGAGAATTTCTGGTCTCTTGATCCAGATTCAGAGTAGGGGACAAGTCTGAGTAATCCCCATTCCACTGACTTAGCATGCACAATTGCAGCGGTCTGAGATGTAGGCGTGCAAAGGGTACTATGTCCATTGCTGCTACCATTAAGCCGATCACCTCCATGCATTGAGCTACTGACGGGTGTTGAATGGAATGAAGGACACGGCATGCATTTTGAAGCTTTGTTAACCTGTCTTCTGTCAGGTAAATCTTCATTTCTACAGAATCTATAAGAGTCCCCAAGAAGGGAACTCTTGTGAGTGGAAAGAGAGAACTCTTCTTTTCGTTCACCTTCCATCCATGCGACCTTAGAAATGCCAGTACTAACTCTGTATGAGACTTGGCAGTTTGAAAGCTTGAAGCTTGTATCAGAATGTCGTCTAGGTACGGAGCTACCGCAATTCCTCGCGGTCTTAGTACCGCCAGAAGAGCACCCAGAACCTTTGTGAAGATTCTCGGAGCCGTAGCCAATCCGAATGGAAGAGCTACAAACTGGTAATGCCTGTCTAGAAAGGCAAACCTTAGATACCGGTAATGATCTTTGTGAATCGGTATGTGAAGGTAAGCATCCTTTAAATCCACTGTGGTCATGTACTGACCCTTTTGGATCATGGGTAAAATTGTCCGAATAGTTTCCATTTTGAACGATGGAACTCTTAGGAATTTGTTTAGGATCTTTAAATCCAAGATTGGCCTGAAAGTTCCCTCTTTTTTGGGAACCACAAACAGATTTGAGTAAAACCCTTGTCCTTGTTCCGACCGCGGAACCGGATGGATCACTCCCATTAATAAAAGATCTTGTACGCAGCGTAGAAACGCCTCTTTCTTTATTTGGTTTGTTGACAACCTTGACAGATGAAATCTCCCTCTTGGGGGAGAGAATTTGAAGTCTAGAAGGTATCCCTGAGATATGATCTCTAACGCCCAGGGATCCTGGACATCTCTTGCCCAAGCCTGGGCGAAGAGAGAAAGTCTGCCCCCCACTAGATCCGTTCCCGGATCGGGGGCCCTCGATTCATGCTGTCTTAGGGGCAGCAGCAGGTTTCCTGGCCTGCTTGCCCTTGTTCCAGGACTGGTTAGGTCTCCAGCCTTGTCTGTAGCGAGCAACAGCTCCTTCCTGTTTTGGTGCAGAGGAAGTTGATGCTGCTCCTGCTTTGAAATTACCGAAGGAACGAAAATTAGACTGTCTAGCCTTAGGTTTGGCTCTGTCTTGAGGCAGGGCATGGCCTTTACCTCCTGTAATGTCAGCGATAATTTCTTTCAACCCGGGCCCGAATAAGGTCTGCCCTTTGAAAGGTATATTAAGCAATTTAGATTTAGAAGTAACGTCAGCTGACCAGGATTTTAGCCACAGTGCTCTGCGTGCCTGAATGGCGAATCCGGAATTCTTAGCCGTAAGTTTAGTTAAATGTACTACGGCATCTGAAA